>NW_027555007.1:17500-42500 GCF_964656455.1 Halichoerus grypus | reverse complement strand
CGCGCGGCCGCGACAGCCACGACGGACAGCCGGGACCCGACCCACGCCCGGGCACGCGCGCCGGAGCGGGGGGCCACGGCCGGGGGGGGGGGCGGAGGCCGTCCCCTCGTCAGCACACAACGCCACCGCCGGACTGGCGGGCGGCGGCGGACACGGATGGGAGGCCGCAGCGGGCCTGGGAAGCGCCAGCGCACAGGGGGCGCGCGGCACCGGATCGGCAGCCGGACGGGGGGAGGCCACAAGACGGCTCAGCGGCGAGGAACTAGGCGGCGCCGGAAACGGGAAAAGCGGCGGGGGCGGAGAGAGGACGGCGGGCAGCCGCGAGGAAGCTCAGGGAGCCCTTTCAAAAGCGCCTCCGGACCAAAGGTCGGACACCGAGGGCCACACGGGGTCCCACCACCCGAGGCCTCCAGCACAAGGGCGGTCCCGTGGCACCCAAGGACGCCGACCTGGCCCCCACGGCGGGCCCTGGCAACCTCGCGGGGCTCGGGCCCCGAAACACCACCAACACCACCGCAGTCACGCCCGGCCCCCAGAAACGCTCTCCCGCACGCACAACGACGCCACCCCCGCCACCCAGCTGGAAGCCGGACCCGCGCGGGCCCTTCTCTCCTCCTCACCAGGGGACCGAGAGCACTTCGCCTGGGGACGACCACCCCCCGGAAAACCCGTAGCTACGGCCCGGGGAGGGGACGACACCCAAACAAGCGGCGAGGCCGGTTTCGGTCCCGAGAGAGCGGATCGAGGACACAGACGCGCCTTCAGGCATCCGGTCGAGGCAAACGGCAGCGGGAGTGCGTCGGCGGCGCCGGGGAGGAGGAAGCACAGCGGGCTGAGGGCCGGGAGCGCGTGGGGGGAGAACCGGTTCGGGGAAGGGCGCGCCAACGAAGACGCAAGCCGGGCCACCAGGTAAACGTGCACGGGATCCCACCGCCACCAGCACGAGAGCGGTCCCGCGACGCCCAGGACGCCAGCCGGCCTCAGCACCCTTGGCGAGCCTCCCCACGAACCGGGCCCCACACCGCTGCGGCCCAGACCCACGTGAACCCCCGCCGCGGGGCCCCGTCTTGAACCTCCGTCCATCCGGTCCGTCCCGGAAAGTCGCGACCCTGGAGAAGCGCCCCCAGGCGAGAGCGGCCCGACCCGTGCCCGGAACGCCACCCCCAGCGGCGACTCGGGACGGGAGCGGGCGGGCAGACAGCCGCTCGCGCGGCACGGGGAAGCGGGGCGCGCGGGGGGCGCCCCCCGAGCCCCTCGGGAGACAACACCGCGAGGGAGCGGCCGCGCGCGCGCTCGCTCGCACACGCACGCGGGAGCCCCACGCGCCGGACGCCGGCCAGGCCCGGCGGGACCCTCCCCCGACTCGGAGGGGGGAGGCGCAGGCCGCGGTAGGCAAAGAGCGGCGCTCGGCCCCACCGCGGGGCCGGCAAAATCAGACCCCCTCACAGAGAGGAAGAGCTCTGCCCAACACGCAACGGTAGTCACCCCGCGTCGGTGGCCACACTACACGCGCAGAGGAGGGGCGGCGGCTGGGGGGTTCCGGTACCCCAAGGCACCCTCTCGGATCGCTAGAGAAGGCTTTCTCACCGAGGGCGCATCGCCCCCACCCAAATCGTCCCCCCCGCCCGGCCGGGCCCCGCGGAACGGCGTTCCAAAGGCCTTACAAAGCCAAGGGCTCCGGGGGGCGGGCGGTGGGTTCACGCGGCAAGGGGACAGGCAAACAGGGCAATCCTGAGCGCTCGCGGCCGGGACCCCAGAAGGAGACCGCCTCCGCCCTGCCACACACGCCATGCTCACGTCACCGACCACCGGGAGCCTCGCGCCTCGGGCGAGGCAACGACAAACGGAGACAGGCACGGCATGCCGGGCAAAAAGGCAGCAGCCCCTCGGTTGGCCAAGCGCCATGGCGCTGGCTCGGCCCGCCGCAAGCGGCTCACACGCCCCACACCAAAGTCCAATCCCCACCACCAGCACAGCTTGTGGCAGGCGACGACGAGGCGCCCGCGTCCCACGGGGGGGCGGGGTGGGCCTCCCTTACCGACTCCACCACCCGCTCCTCGGACACGCCACCGACAGCGGTGGCCCGAGGGAGGGGGTCGCTGGGAACGGGAAACGACGCTACCGGCTCGGCTTCGGGCACCTGAGACGACCTGGAGCGCTCCAGGGGCACCACGGAGAGCCACGCGCAACGCGCTCAGCACGCCCAAGCGGGTGAGCAGCGCGGCGCCGGGACGGCCCTCCCCGTGGCGGGGAGGGCCGCGCACCACACGAAGCCAGGGGAGGCAAGCGAGAGTGTCTGCTGCGTCAGGGGACCCCGGTCCCGCGAGCGCCGTCAGGCAGAACACGGGAGGGCGGGGTCGGGCCGGAGCCTGCACACCCCCCCACACCCCCCACCTCACCGCCACGGCGGGCAGAGGTGAAGGAGCGAGGGGCCCGCGGGCAGAACGAGAAGAGCGGTCCCATTCGCCATGAACGTCCGTCCCTCGTCTGACGCGGCTTAGGCCCGGCCCGGGAGAGCACGAGAGCACCACATCGATCTGGCAAAACAGAAACCCCGAGAAGGTCCCGAGGAGGGGAGAGGCCGGTGAGGACAGCAACCCGACGGAGCCTGCTTCAGCCTCACCGACACCCCCTCGAAAACCCTAGGGCGGGAACAGCCGGACAACCCCAGAAACGAGAATGCCTGACACGCGGCACGGAGCCTTGCGGGATGGGGGGTTGTCACGACCGCAGCCGGGTGCCTGCAGAGTGAAGTGCGCGGGGTAAAGGACCCACGCGCCCCCTGCCCACACTGCCCTCGGGTGCTGGAGACCGGAGGCGGCACCAACGGCCTGGACCACCTGGAGGCACAGGAGCCGCCGCACAGGCCCACGCGGACGGCTCCAGCCAGCGGCGACAGAGCCGGGCTTGGCATCACGGTCAAGCCCGGAGCCCTGCCACACGCCCAGAGGCCCACCTCTCTTAAGGAGAGGATCACCACAACACAACGTGCCAGCACCTACCTGGCAGCAAAAAGCGCTCATTTCGGGTGAGAAAATAGCTGGCGCCGCCCGGCGGGGCCTAGCCACAGGTCACCGGGATCTCCTGGGACCGTGGCCCGGCCACGGGCCCCCAAGCACTATTCCATCACCCCCGGTTCCCCCCGGAGCCCCCAGGGCCATCTGGTCGACCCCGGGAACGTGGTGGCAGCCGGCAGCGAGTAGGGACTTGGCGGGAGTGGGGAGCGGCCCGGAGAGGTCCGGGTCCGGGTCCGGGTCCGGGTCCGGGTCCGGGTCCGGGTCCGCCTGTCGTCCCCATGTTGGGACTTAGAAATTCTCACCAAGTTCGACGGAGGCCCCTGCGGACGCCCTCCTCCCCGGGCCTCAGGACCGCCCCATGCCGGTCCCTGACTCCCGGCCGGGACTGAGGAAAGGGGGCGATACCGCGGAGGCGTCCCCCCGAAGGCCGGACCTCAACGGGAACCGCAGCCGGGCCCCTGGGGCGCTCGCGGCCCGACCCGACCCGGTCCGGTCCGGTCCCCACCTCCGCAGCGGGCCTCGGAAAACTTAGTGAGAATCTCGGGTCCGATGACCGGGACCCCACGCGTGCCCGCGGCCGGGCCCGTCGCGCCATCCACGGGCTTCCCCGCAAGGCTCAGGCCGGTCCCCAACCGCCCGAGCGTGACACGGAAGGCCCAACGACCGACGGGAGCCAGGGGCCGGATGGCGCCCGGGCGCCGGACGCAGCCTCTCCCATTTCCCCCCGCAACCCCGCGGGCGGAGGGGGGGGGGGCACCGGCGGGTGCTGGTCGACCCGTCCAGGCGGCCCCCCAACGCGGCTCTCCGGGAGCGAGGCGGCGGCGCCACCACCACCCTACAAACCTGGAGGCTCAATCTCCCGCGAGCGGAGCGCGCGCCGACGGCCCGGAGACAGCGGGACGATCGCGCTAGCGTCGCCGGCCTCCTGGAACTCCGCCTCGGGAACCGCGGCCAAATACAATCCCTTGCCGACATCGCCGACGCTCCAGCGGGGAGACGCTATATAAAAGCGGACGCCAGGTGGCGCGAGACAACCGGCGCGAACAACAACGAGGCGGATCCGGATCGCGGGCCCGCCAAGGCGCACAGCCGGCCGCCCGGCCGCCCGATCTCGTCCCGGCCCGCTTCGGAGGGGCTGGCGGAGGGCGGAGGGCGGGCGGCCCCCGGGGCGGCGGCCTCGGGAGCTCCCGGCCGGCACAGGCGCGACTCCAGCAGCCCAGGGGAGACTTGGAAAACGCGTCCGGGCCGCTGCCGCCGGAAAGGGGGCCAACTGGCCACGGGACGCGCCCCGGGAGAAGCGGACACGAGCGGAAAATTCCCCGCACGGGCCTCCCACAGTGGCACACCTGCGGCGCCCGGGCTTCCGGGAGGACTTAAGACAAATTTCGGCGGGCAAGGACCGTAAAACCGACACCAGGCGAGTACTCCGACAACCACCACCGATGAACCTTCTACCTTCTATCATTTTAAGGGGAGGAGGAGGTCTCTCTGAAGCACACGAAGAAAGCTCAGGACAGCAAGGGGGGGGGGGGGGATTGACACACACACCGCCCCCAGAAAGCTGCAAACCGAATCCGTCTCTGCACGTACCACGATAACGCCCAAGGACAACAAACGGGGCGGGGGCGGGGGCGGGGGCGGGGGCGGGGGGCGGGGGCGGGCCGGGGGCGGGGGCGGGGGCGGGGGCGGGGGCGGGGGCGGGGGCGGGGGGAGGCGCGGAATGGGGAGGAAGGGAGTTAAAATAGCCGTTCACTCAATAAATCCAGTTCCGGGACATCCGTGCCGTCCAACACTAGTACGCGGCGGGCGGGGGAGGTGCTCTAGAAGAGCTAAATATTGATGATGATGATGATGATGATGAAGAAGAAGAAGAACTGTTCCGTGCTATTAAGGGTAAAAGAAAAACAAGGCGTAGAACTTCCTCTGACCCGTAAAGGAAAAAAAAGAAAAAAAAAAAAGGTTTGGGTTTTGTTTTTTGTTTCTTCGTTTTTTGTTTTTTCTTTTTTCCTTTTTCAACTAAACGCATTTCAGGGCACCTGACTGGCTCCGGTCGGAGGAGGCCCACGCGACTGCGACTCTTGATCTGCAGGGGTCGTGAGTTCCAGCACCACGCTGGATGATCACTCAAAAAGCTTTCAAAAACAAACACACAAACAACCGACACCGAGCAGCATTAACCATCAAAGATAGACACCTGTGACGACTAAGTCGTCAGAGGAAACCACGAACAGCAGTAGCAGAGGATAGGACACTAGAGGGCAACAGAGCCCCATCCATAGGTGCTATGGGCCCTTGAACGCTTTCTGTGTCCACTAGGGACCTCGAAAAAACTTCACTCCCCTATCCAGGGAGGAGAGGGGAGAAGCAACCTCCAGCAAGAATTCCTTCGATTAAAGGTAACTCTTACTACATTAAACTTCACCATTTCGGTGACAGATGTTGGCGGGGATGCGGAGAAAGGGGAACCCTCCTACACTGTTGGTGGGAATGCAAGCTGGTGCAGCCACTCTGGAAAACAGTATGGAGGTTCCTCAAAAAGTTGAAAATAGAGCTACCATATGATCCAGCAATTGCACTACTGGGTATTTACCCCAAAGATACAAAAGTAGGGACCCGAAAGGCTACGTGCACCCCGATGTTTATAGCAGCAATGTCCACAATAGCCAAACTGTGGAAAGAGCCAAGATGTCCATCAACAGATGAATGGATAAAGAAGATGTGGTATATATATGCAATGGAATATTATGCAGCCATCAAAAGGAATAAGATCTTGCCATTTGCAACGACGTGGATGGAACTGGAGGGTATTATGCTGAGCGAAATAAGTCAAAGAGAGAAAGACATGTATCATATGACCTCACTGATATGAGGAATTCTTAATCTCAGGAAACAAACTGAGGGTTGCTGGAGTGGGGGGTGGGGTGGGAGGGATGGGGTGACTGGGTGATGGACACTGGGGAGGGTATGTGTTCTGGTAAGCGCTGTGAATTGTGCAGGACTGTTGAATCTCAGATCTGTACCTCTGAAACAAATAATGCAATATATGTTAAGAAAGAAAAAAAGAAGAAGAAGAATGTAGCAGGAGGGGAAGAATGAAGGGGGGGAAATCGGAGGAGGAGAAGAACCATGAGAGACGATGGACTCTGAAAAACAAACTGGGGGTTCTAGAGGGGAGGGGGTTGGGAGGATGGGTTAGCCTGGTGATGGGTATTGAGGAGGGCACGTTCTGCATGGAGCACTGGGTGTTATGCACAAACAATGAATCATGGAACACTATATCTAAAACTAATGATGTAATGTATGGGGATTAACATAACAATAAAAAAAATTAAAAAAAAAAAAAAAACTTCACCATTTCGGGGCGCCTGGGGGGTGGCTCAGTCGTTAAGCGCCCGCCTTCGGCTCAGGTCACACGAGCCCAGGGTCCCGGGATCGAGCCCCACGTCGGGCTCCCTGCTCCGCGGGAGGCCTGCTTCTCCCTCTCCCACTCCCCCTGCCCGTGTTCTCTCTCTCTCTCTCTCTCTCTCTCTCTCTCTCTCTCTCTCTCTCGCTGTCTCTCTCTGTCAAATAAATAAATAAAATCTGGAAAAAAAAAAAATAAATAAATAAATAAAATAAACTTCACCATTTCAACATGGACCTTTAATGGTTTCCTTCCCAACCAAGCCTTTCTCCTTGCCTCCTCCTTACCCGCGTGAATCCCTGATCCCACTTCACAACATTCCCCCCGCACCCCCCCTCCCCACACACACACACCAGGCTGAAAACTGTTCTCCGTAAACCATAAATCCTGAGCATTAGGAAAGTACACGAGGAAGCACAGACGAGAGAGAAACCAAGCAAATAATGTGGCTCTGAAGGCTGGACATCGATCGAGTTGAGAGAATGGACCAGACATCACAAACGTGAAAAGAAGGTTTTCCTTTAAAGCTGATCTCTTCCTCAGTTGGCTAAACTACGTTCTTTACTGGTACGGCCTCAACTCAAGAGTGCGACGATCAAAAGGTTTCGCAGTAAACACTTCACGGGTGCATCTAATAAAAAAAAAAAAAAAAGGTCACGGGTGCAGGCTTCACATCGGTTTTTTTTTTTATTTTTTTTTATTGTTATGTTAATCCCCCTACATTACATCATTAGTTTTCGATATAGTGTTCCATGATTCATTGTTTGTGCATAACACCCAGTGCTCCATGCAGAACGTGCCCTCCTCAATACCCATCACCAGGCTAACCCATCCTCCCAACCCCCTCCCCTCTAGAACCCTCAGTTTGTTTTTCAGAGTCCATTGTCTCTCATGGTCACATCGGTTTTTCAAGTACACGTACTTCAGGGCACCTGGCTGGCTCGGTCGGAGGAGGCCCACGTGACCGCGACTCTTGATCTGCGGGGGTCGTGAGTTCCAGCACCGCACTGGATGGGTGTACAGATTACATAAACAAGCAGACAGGCAAAAGGAATTAGAATCGCTGTGGTGATTTCGAAGAAAACAAAACAAAACTCAGGAAATAAAGTCGTCGTCTCCCCCCCTCCCCCCCCACCCCCGGCCAGCCCCGTTTAATGCTTATGTATACAGGCGATAGAGACCCTGTGATGTTGGCAGACAAAAGAGACACGTCGACGGAGAACGGAACAGATACCCAAACAGATAGGCCCAAGCCCGACAGAAGTTTGACAAATGCGCAAAGGCCATTCGAAGGAGGAAAGATGGCCCACCTCCCCACGAAATCACAGGACAGGCATCAGACATCCACAGACCCCACACGCAGGCAAGCAGGCAGACAAAGAAACAAGAAAGCTGGGGCGCCTGGCTGGCTCAATCCGTGAACCGTCTGCCTGCCTTCGGCTCAGGCCCCGAGCTCAGGGTCCCGGGATCCAGCCCCACGTCGGGCTCCCTGCTCCACGGAGAGTCTGCTTTCCTCTCTCTCTCTCTCTCCCTCTCTCTCTCTCTCTCTCTCTCTCTCTCTCTCTCTCTCTCTCCCCCTCCCTCCCTCCCCCCACCCCTTCTCTCAAATAAATACAAGTCTTTTAAAAAGAATAATTAAAAACAAAAAAAGGAAGAAAAGAACGTCACTCACTCCCCTTCTGGCATAGGGAGGACATCTTCCGGGGGGATGGGTGGGGGATGCTTCTGGGGAGAAAAGGGGGAGATTCAGTGAGTCAGCGCACCCTCCTTGCACCTGTGGTGGGGTGGTGGTTTGTGTGTTTCCTTGCTTGCTGCTGCTGCTAGTTTTTACAAGTGTCTATAGTTCAAAACAGTATGCTGGTTTCCTTTATATCTAAGTCTTATCTCGGGTTTGGGTTTTGATGGGAGGAGGGAGGGCCACCTTTTCTTCTGACATGGTGGAGAAGGAGAAGAGGGATGCAGGCCTGTGCATATTCTTTTCCGTCGTGGGGTGAGCAGAGGACTCGGATTCAGCTCTTGCCGGATGGGATCTAATTTCTGTGTAAACAATCAGGCAAAATATCAGGCGAACAGAGGGCGAGCAAAGGTTAGCAGAACATGGACAAGATTGGCTATGGGTGCTGGAGTTTCCAAAGCAAGGATTTCATCAGAGGCACGTGAATGTCAAAGATTTCCAGGGACCGTGTTTATGGATGACTTGGGGTGTAGGTCATTTCAAAGTTACGGTGCTACCACCCGGTTACTTGAGCATACTGTCTCCAGCTCACGGCTGCAGATGCGATATGGGGCTCCTCCAGGGATGGAATTGTGCCAGAGAAAGGGAGACAGCAGCCTGTAATGGAGCCTAAGGTGTGTGTAAGAGAGTGACTCTCTAAAGTGCCTTGAGGCAGAAGGAGACCAGCTAGCTTTGTCTTTGCTAGGTATTTGTGGCAATGGGGTGGGTGTGGGTGGTGGGTGTTGTTTGTTTATTTTCTGGATTCAGAGAAAGAACTCTTCAAGTGGAAGTATTTGCACAAGGGGTCTGGCAGGATGGGAGGGTGCAGGGGTCAGTCCATTTAACAAGATAACAGGAGAATCAGGCCTTTTATTTTTTATTTTTTTATTGTTATGTTAATCCCCATACATTACATCATTAGTTTTCGATATAGTGTTCCATGATTCATTGTTTGTGCATAACACCCAGTGCTCCATGCAGAACGTGCCCTCCTCAATACCCATCACCAGGCTAACCCATCCTCCCACCCCCCTCCCCTCTAGAACCCTCAGTTTGTTTTTCAGAGTCCATCGTCTCTCATGGTTCTTCTCCCCCTCTGATTTCCCCCCCTTCATTCTTCCCCTCCTGCTACATTCTTCTTCTTTTTTTCTTTCTTAACATATATTGCATTATTTGTTTCAGAGGTCCAGATCTGAGATTCAACAGTCTTGCACAATTCACAGCGCTCACCATAGCACATACCCTCCCCAGTGTCCATCACCCAGTCACCCCATCCCTCCCACCCCACCCCCCACTCCAGCAACCCTCAGTTTGTTTCCTGAGATTAAGAATTCCTCATATCAGTGAGGTCATAGGATACATGTCTTTCTCTGTTTGACTTATTTCGCTCAGCATAATACCCTCCAGTTCCATCCACGTCGTTGCAAATGGCAAGATCTCATTCCTTTTGATGGCTGCATAATATTCCATTGTATATATATACCACATCTTCTTTATCCATTCATCTGTTGATGGACATCTTGGCTCTTTCCACAGTTTGGCTATTGTGGACATTGCTGCTATAAACATCGGGGTGCACGTAGCCTTTCGGGTCCCTACTTTTGTATCTTTGGGGTAAATACCCAGTAGTGCAATTGCTGGATCATATGGTAGCTCTGTTTTCAACTTTTTGAGGAACCTCCATACTGTTTTCCAGAGTGGCTGCACCAGCTTGCATTCCCACCAACAGTGTAGGAGGGTTCCCCTTTCTCCACATCCCCGCCAACATCTGTCATTTCCTGACTTGTTAATTTTAGCCATTCTGACTGGTGTGAGGTGGTATCTCATTGAGGTTTTGATTTGGATTTCCCTGATGCCGAGCGATATTGAACACTTTTTCATGTGTCTGTTGGCCATTTGGATGTCTTCTTTGAAAAAATGTCTGTTCATGTCTTCTGCCCATTTAGAATCAGGCCTTTTAAGAACTAGGCAAAGAGAGGAGTTTAGCTTTGGTCATCACAGCACCTGGCACCTCAGCAGAAACAACAGAAGGTTCCCAGAATGAATTGAGTTGCAGGAGTCAGCGTGAGCAGACCCCACCACCCTCAGCCCTTAGCCCTCAGCGCCCCCCCACACACACACACACACAGGCACACACACCCGGGCAGGCAGCGGCTATAGTCCACGCCGAGCTCCAGATGTGGGTCCCGCCCCCCCCACCCCCACAGGGCTCCCCTGCCCACTTCTCAGCCAGAGATGTATATGGGAGGGTGGTCCCAGAACAAATCTCCCCTCATCCACAGAAACCTTGCCAACACTTTGACCACTTTGCCTGAGCTACCAACTCATCTGTACCCGTGCGTGATTTTTTTCCCTATGGGCCAGGGGCCTAGTTGCCAACTTAGGATGGACAGCCCCCCCCCCCCCCCACTGTTCCAATTCGACCAGAGAACTTCAGTTGGGGGGGGAGGATGGGGTGGGGCTGGGGCGGCTGATGGGACGTTCAGGGTGATCCATTCTAATGGGCCTCATTCAATCGCTTCATTCAAATGCAGAAAGCTTTCTGTTAAAGTCAGAGCCTGGAGCTTCCCTCCATTCAATGGCTTTCCTCAACTCCCCCTAACCCTTAGGCTGCAGCTTGCAAATTTCGGAGAGAGATAAGGAAGGGAGGGAGGGAGGGAGGGAGGGAGGGAGGAAGGAAAGGGAGGGAGGGAGGAGGGGAAGGGGAAAGAGGGTGTCTGAAGAGCTCACCTCATCTGGGGGCAAAAAGAGTCCCCTCCTTTTCCTAACCCAGGAAACTCCAGTAAACCCTTTGGGAATCATGAATGTGGGGGATGATGTCTTACTATAATGCCTTCCAGGGGTGGGTGTGCAGGTAGGAGGGTGTGGCATGGTGTGGCTGGCTGAGTCTGAGGAGGACCTTGAACACATGATGGTGGTATCTTAGCGGTCAGAGGCCAAACACAAGCATGGAGTGATAAGGGCTAAGGGCTAAGGGCTAAGGGAGGCCTGACAGGGACTGTTCTAACTCATCCACCGAGTTATGGGCCCAGCAAGCACACTCCTCTAAAGCAACATTAACAGTTTATTGATTGTTGGGGCGCCTGGGTGGCTCAGTCGTTAAGCATGTGCCTTCGGCTCAGGTCATGATCCCAGGGTCCTGGGATCGGGCCTCGCATCTGGCTCCCTGCTCCACGGGAAGCCCGCTTCTCCCTCTCCCACTCCCCCTGCTTGTGTTCCCTCTCTCGCTGTGTCTCTCTGTGTCAAATAAATAAATACAATCTTAAAAAAAAAAAAAAGTTTATTGATTATCCATCGACCTGTCCTCCCTCTCCCAACTGCTTCCCAAGGGAAATCCTCGGTCTCATTCCACATAGTCACTGGCTGTTTTCGCACACCACCTTCCTGTCCAGTAAGAGGAGGAAGGAAGATGGACAAACAGGAACCAGCCCCACAGATGGCACCTCTGCACAGAGGGGTGAATGTGAGTCTCATTGGGCCAATTGTGACTCTGAGCCGTGATCCCAGGGTTGTTTAAAATATGGAACAGAAGGGGAGCACCTGGGTGGCTCAGTCAGAACAGCACATGACTCTTGATCTCAGTCAGGGTCCTGAGTTCAAGCCCTACACTGGGACCACAGATGATGAAAAATGAATGAATGAATGAATGAATGAATGAATGAATTTTTAAAAATAAAGTATGTAATGTTTATCTCTTTAAAAAAAAAAAAATGGAATGGAGGGGCGCCTGGGTGGCTGCCGGTTTAGCATCTGCCTTCAGCTCAGGTCATGATCTCAGGGTACTGGGATCGAGCCCCACCCCTCTGGGGCTCCCTGCTCAATGGGGAGTCTTCTCCCTCTCCCTCTGCCCCTCCACCCACCCATGCGCACAAGCTCTCTGTCTCTCTCTCTCTCTCTCTCTCTCTCTCTGTTTCTCTCTCTGTCTCTCTGTGTGTGTCTCTCTCTCTGTCTCTCTGTCTCTCTCTCTCTCTCTCTCTCTCTCTGAAATAAATAAATAAAAACAAACAATCAAACTTCAAAAAGGAAAAGGGCAGGGACATTTATGATTATTCATGGCGAAAGATGGAGCACGTATATTCAGGAAACATATGTACCGTAGATTCCCATGTTTACTTCGGGGTGGAGACCTGACATGTGAATGAGGCAAAACTGAGTCCCTGATGTCAGGAGGTTATCTGAGGACAAGGAGAAGAGGCTGTGGGCATGCTCTGAGAGCTGGTACAACCTGGATGGGGTCTTAGGCTCCTTTTCTCAGGTAAGGAATCAGGACCTTGCTTGTTCATAGGCTGCAGCCATTATCAGTTGACCTTGAGTCCAGACTTCTGCAGAGACAGCCAGTATTTGGTAGCAGGGCCTGAAAAGACACAATAGCTGATTAGGGGGAAACAGTTCCCTGAAAAACAAGCTTTAAGCTTTCTGCTAGCATCAACCTCATTAACCTTATGGGGCACGGTTTCAATCCCCCCCCCCCCCCCCCCACCACCACCACCCACCACCAAGTTATGGTCATTCCTCAGTCTTAGGGAATTGGGATGATGATGGCTGTGGCTATTCTTCCATCTCCTCAGGGGAGGTAGGTTTTGGGCAAACAACAGTTTCTGTAAATCTTAGCTGTAACATGGCTATGTTCAGGGCTAAACAGAAGTTTTCAACCTACAGGTTAAAAGGGAATAAAAATAACAGGGAGTCAGACATGCTACATTTTTCCCTGTTAAAATTTCCCCTTGTCCATCCTGCATTCCATTTCTATGAAACATGGGCAGAGGTCTGCCTTCTTTATTTAACTGCTTCAAGCTGAATTAAGGTGCAGTGGAGGCTTTGGAATGGAAGGATCTGAGACAGTGCAGGTCGCAACTTTTGGTCCCTTGTGCTAAGGGAGGGGGTCTCAGAGATAGTTCCTTATCTGAGAACTTGGTTATTTTTCTACATGGTTTGGTACTACATGACACCATTGATTTTATCCCCAAGTGTAGTCTAAGGAATAGTAACAGTAGAGTCAAACCCAATTCTCTCATTCTCTCTCAAATTGATCTGATATCGGTGGGTATCCAAGAATACAGATCAGTAAATTAGTCTGAGCCCCTCCCCTGGGGGGGGGGGGGAGGTAGTGGTGGTGAAGGGCTTCTGGTAGCCAAGTAGCTTAGTGTTTGATTTTATTTACATGGGTTCTTTTTTCTTTCTTTTTTTTTCTTTTAAGATTTCTATTAAGTAATCTCTACACCCAATGTGGGGCTCGAACTCACAACCCCGAGATCTAGAGTCGCATGTTCTACCAGCTGAGCCAGCCAGGTGCCCCTATTTATATGGGTTCTTATTTTCCAAAGAGGAGTTAATACAGGTGCAGCAAGGTGGAATTAAGGATCATAGACTCTGCCTCATTCAGCAAGTGATCTCGTAGTTAATAAGAGGCATTTCTATGGAAACAAAAGGAAAACACTGGTTCATGGTTGGAACTAAGGGATACACCTGGCGTCTAAGTCCAGAGTGCTGCCAGTGAGAAGGTCTCTAGATGTCAGGCTTGAAGCATCCTCCAATAGAGTGGGAGTGGGCAGGGGCAATCTGACGGATTTTTCCGGTGTATAGTTCAAATGTCTCATTTTGAGTGACTCATAGAGCAACAGGCACAAAGATTGTCTATATATGAGTTATTGTGGTCATTTCCCTGAAATTTATTTCAAGTTGTCCAGCTTTCATTTGCCAGACTTCAGGAAAAAGGACAGTTTTAGTTCTTAATGATTGTAAGATAAGAGAATGGGAGAATGTTGGAAACCTTAGTTTGAAGAGTCACAGTCAGATACTCAAGGAAACCAGAAGGATCCAGGATCCAGTCCAGTTTTATAGGCAAACAACAAACGTTCAAAGATAATTACTCTAACACTCACAAAAGTG
This sequence comes from Halichoerus grypus, assembly GCF_964656455.1. Taxonomy (NCBI): domain Eukaryota; kingdom Metazoa; phylum Chordata; class Mammalia; order Carnivora; family Phocidae; genus Halichoerus; species Halichoerus grypus. The sequence continues at coordinate 28,477 of NW_027555007.1, read as the reverse complement.
TGTCATTGAAATATAATCTTTCTCTCTAAAGTCACCTTCATTCCTGTCAAAGATAGCCAAATGAAGATTAATTTGTTTGTAAAACAAGTCCAGTTTTAACAAACTTGGCCCAATCATCTACGTAGGGACAGCAAGAATAGCAGTTGACCATATATGGGGTCTTTTTTCTCTTTTCTTTTTCCTTTCCTTCTTTTAAATCTGCTTTGATGGAGCTTTTTATAAGGAATTTTAGATTGATCCTTTAACTGCCTTTTTAAAGCCGAGAACCAAGCCAAATATTTGCCATCAGATTCGCCTGCAAGACTTGTAGATTTGGGTGAATTCCTCTCTTCTTTGAGGCCCTCCAAATTTCCTGAAGTTCCGGCATCTGCCAGGAGGTGGCACTCTTCACTCACCTGGTAAGGTTGAGGGGACCTCTGTAAGCAAGGTTATCAGGCCAACATTTCCAAGGGGCTTTATTGGCTCCATAAAGTCAATCTGACTTTCTTAAAGCAGTCTCATTATATCTGAGTCTACGCATGTGTCTCTTCGAGATGACATTCCAGGGGCACCTGGCTGGCTCAGTCGGTAGAGAGCACGACTCTTGATCTCAGGGTTGTGAGTTCGAGCCCCACGTTCAGTGTAGAGATTATTTAAAAAATAAAATCTCAGAGGAGCGCCTGGGTGGCTCAGTTGTCAAGCGTCCGTCTGCCTTCGGCTCAGGTCATGATCCCAGGGTCCTAGGATCGAGCCCCGCATCAGGCTCCCTGCTCCGCAGAAAGCCTGCTTCTCCCTCTCCCACTCCCCCTGCTTCTGTTCCCTCTCTCGCTGTGTCTCTCTCTGTCAAATACATAAATAAAATCTAAAACAAATAAACAAAAACTTTATGGGCACCTGGGTTGGCTCAGTCGGTTAGGCAGCTGCCTTTGGTCCAGGTCATGATCCCCAGGGTCCTGGGATTTTGAGCCCTGTGTCAGCAGGGAAACTGCTTCTCCCTCTCCCTCTGCCCCTCCCCGTGCTGGTGCTCTCTTGCTCGCTCTCTCTCTCTCTCGCTCTCTCTCTCTCAAATAAATAAATTCTTAAAAAAAAAAAATATTTGGGAATTTCATATAATTTTTGGAACAGTTGCAGCATTTACGCACATAATGTAATCTAAGAAGGCTTATCACTATTTGTTTGACAGTGCTTCCCATGTAACTTAACATACCAAATAGACTAGATTAATTAGTCAAGAGACTCTATTTAGGATTTGATTTTCTCAGCATCTGTTGAAAATGAATGAAGGAAGGAATGAACAGCCGGCCAGCCAGCCAGCCAGCCAGCCAGCCGGCCAAACCAACCGACCGACCGACCGACCGACCGACCGACCGACCGACCGACCAACCAAGAAACATCTCAGAAGGTTTCAAGGCACGTGCCTACATAGGGTCACAGATCATTACAAAACTTAAAACTTTATTATCTGTTTCACCAAGGTGCCCACAGGAGATTCTACAGAAGGTTATACAGTTAGCAAAATTGAGCTCCTTTAATATTGAGAAGTTTTCGTTTTCTTACATAATTAAAGACCTGATAAAAATGAATATAGAAACCTTGTTTTCCTGGGCAGGTGAAGAAAATTTTTTCTTCTTTTTTAAAATTCCTTCCTTCCTTCCTTCCTTCCTTCCTTCCTTCCTTCCTTCCTTCCTTCCTTCCCTCCCTCCCTCCCTCCCTCCCTCCCTCCCTCTCTCTCTCTCTCTCTCTCTCTCTCTCTCTCTCCCTTTCTTTCAGATTTTATCAATTTATTTGACATGGAGGGTGGTGGGGGCAGGGAGCAAGCACAAGCAGCACCAGGAGAGGGGCAGAGGGAGAAGCAGACTCCCCGCTGAGCAGGGAGCCCGATGTAGGTCTCTGGGGCTCGATCCCAGGACCCTGGGATCACAACCGACCAAAGCCGCTTAACCGACTGCGCCACCCGGGTTCCCCTTGTCTACAATTTCTTATCAAAAGTACACTAACAGGGGCGCCTGGGTGGCTCAGTCGTTAAGCGTCTGCCTTTGGCTCAGGTCATGATCCCAGGGTCTTGGGATCGAGCCCTGCATCGGGCTCCCTGCTCAGCGGGAAGCCTGCTTCTCCCTCTGCCACTCCCCCTGCTTGTGTTCCCTCTCTCGCTGTGTCTCTCTCTGTCAAATAAATAAATACAATCTTAAAAAAGAAAAAAAAAGAGTACACTAACAATCCAAGAAAACCTTGTCATTTTAACATAGAAAACCCAAATCTCAATCTTATACCAGTGTGCTTTTCAAACTGCCTTCTCCCAATCTTAGTCAGTCCTGACCATGCATAAAATTCCTTTTCAAAAATTCTCCTTCACAAACCCCTTCCACAATTTCCTTTTTCATTCAGACTCGGTCTTAAAGTTTTCTTTCTTTAGATATCCAGTCCCATTTCAGTACAGCATTACTTTCTTTTCCCTCAACAAAAAAATGTTTTCTCATTTCTTGTACCTCTTTTACACGTCTCCTACCTTCTCACACACGGAGTTGTTTTTGTTATCATTTTGTAGCAGTCCCAATTCCATGTGGCAGAATTTTAATTCTTAGAAATCTCAGTCTCTGGTGAAACGTTAGTAGTAACCAGTGGCGCACTCTCTATTACACCAGAATTCTTTAGATTGGCAAACGTATGAATATATTTCATAAATTTTATTTTTATTTATTTTTTTAAGATTTTATTTATTTGACAGAGAGAGACACAGCGAGAGAGGGAACACAAGCAGGGGAAGGGACAGAGGGAGAAGAAGGTTCCCCAATGAACAGGGAGCCCGATGTGGGGCTCGATTCCAGGACCCTGGGATCATGACCTGAGCCGAAGGCAGACGCTGAACGACTGAGCCACCCAGGCACCCAAAAGTGGTTTGTTTGTTTGTTTTTATAAAGGTGATGGAGAGGTATATTTTGATAACCACAAAGACAGGCTCACTGTTGTGACGGGAGCGTGGCACATTCCACTGCCCACCCAACGGCTTGTAACGCAGGGAGAACCGAATCCAAGTGCTTTTATGACAGAAAGAGAGAGAGAGAGAGAGAGAGAGAGAGAGAGAGAGAGAGAGAGAGAGAGAAGGAAAGAAAGAAAGAGAGAGAGAAAGAAAGAAAGAAAGAAAGAAAAGAAAAGAAAAGAAAAGAGAAGAAAAGAAAAGAGAAAAGAAAAGAAAAAAGCAAAGCAAAGCAAAGCTGATTATTTGTATTATGTGTGACACTGATAACTCCAAAACCACGTCTTTTTAAAATAAACCAACAGGGGCGCCTGGGTGGCTCAGTTGGTTAAGCGACTGCCTTCGGCTCAGGTCATAATCCTGGAGTCCCGGGATCGAGTCCCGCATCGGGCTCCCTGCTCAGTGGGGGGTCTGCTTCTCCCTCTGATCCTCTTCCCTCTCATGCTCTCTGTCTCTCATTCTCTCTCTCTCAAATAAATAATAAAATCTTAAAAATAAATAAATAAATAAAATAAAATAAAATAAATCAACAACCTTGAAATTGGCTTTAACGCCAAAGAAGTTGCACCTGCGTCCACTAAAAAGTCAATCCATTGTTTCCCCCCTATCAGGCTCCTGTGGGGAAAGTCTGAAGCGGGCGGTCTAAGACCAGGGGAGCCCTCGGGCCCCTTCCTGCTAGTTTGGGAGGTGCTCCAATTTAAACCTCCTAAGGAGGTGGCCCAAGGGCTTGGGGTGTTTTTTGCTCCTTGATAAGGGGGTGGGGGGGAGGAGGAGGAGGAGAAGGGGGAGCCCATGGCACTGAGGGGGGGGCGGGGAGGGGGGAAAGGGCGGCTGAGACGGCGGCAGGGGAGTAGAGCGCTCCAGGCACACACACCAGTGGTGCAGAAACGGGGCAGGGGAGGCGGCAAGGGGGCCATTGGCAAGGCCCAGGGCAGATTTACATTTACAGTTTGGGACGAACCTTTTCTTTTTTTCCTTTTCCGCCTCCGCCTCCGCCCCCGCCCCTTTCTTCATCTCGTTCTGCTAAATAGGCTTTGTCTGTGGTGGCTTTTCAGCCCTCCGGAAGCCAGTGGGTTGGGCATCGGTTCTGGTGCCTGTACTTGGGGAGGAGGAGGAGTGGGTTTCAGATTTCCAGCATCGGCCTGTCTTCCTCCTCTTCTTCATTATTTTGACTGTTGGGAAGTGGGAGTCAGGTCAGGTGTGTTAAATTTTTGTCTATCTCTGGACCGTCCCTCGGGTCCCTTCCCTTGAGGCATCTTTATTGTGGAGTGACATAAGAGTCTGAATGTAGGGAATTTCATCCCAGAGCATGTGAGCTTGAAAAACTTCTGGGTTTATTCTTTTTTTTTTTTTTTTTTTTTTTAATTTTTTTATTGTTATGTTAATCCCCATACGTTACATCATTAGTTTTCGATATAGTGTTCCATGATTCATTGTTTGTGCATAACACCCAGTGCTCCATGCAGAACGTGCCCTCCTCAATACCCATCACCAGGCTAACCCATCCACCCACCCCCCTCCCCTCTAGAACCCTCAGTTTGTTTTTCAGAGTCCATCGTCTCTCATGGTTCGTCTCCCCCTCCGATTTCCCCCCCTTCATTCTTCCCCTCCTGCTACATTCTTCTTCTTTTTTTCTTTCTTAACATCTATTGCATTATTTGTTTCAGAGGTCCAGATCTGAGATTCAACAGTCTTGCACAATTCACAGCGCTTACCAGAACACATACCCTCCCCAGTGTCCATCACCCAGTCACCCCATCCCTCCCACCCCACCCCCCACTCCAGCAACTCTGGGTTTATTCTTATCTGAGTTTTACCATGCCCGATTTTTACAAGCACCTGCCTCTAAACTCTTTAAATAGGGGCACCTGTGTGGCTCAGGCGGTTAAGTGTCTGCCTTGCGTTCACGTCATGATCCTGGGGTCCTGGGATGGAGCCCCACATCCGGCTCCCTGCTCCGCGGGGAGTCTGCTTCTCCCTCTCCCAATGCCCCCCACCCCACCCCCAGCTCCTGTGCTCTCTCACTCGCTTTCTTTCAAAGAAATAAATAGAATCTTTAATAAAAATAAAACTCGGGGCACCTGGATGGCTCAGTGGTTATGTGTCTGCCTTTGGCTCAGGTCATGATCCCAGGGTCCTGGGATCGAGCCCCCGCATCGGGCTCCCTGCTCAATGGGAAGCCTGCTTCTCCCTCTCCCACTCCGCCTGCTGGTGTTTCCTCTCTCGCTGTGTCTCTATCTGTCAAATACATAAATAAAATCTTAAAAAAAATGAATTAAATAAAATAATAAAAATAAAACTCATTAAATAGAGCTCCTTTACAAATGGATGTTAGCAATAGCAGCCGGAGGTAGAGGAAATTCCTCACATGTGTAACACATACGGACACACAGACACAAACAAGATGCAAACAAATTTTAGCCTTTGTTTCAGTCTTATTTGTGGAGAGGACATGAATGGAGAGGACATGAAAGACCCAATGTTCAAATCTCCCCCTTTTATTAAAACAAATCCAACTGCGAGGCAGCATTACCGAGTACAGATCCCATCCATCAGTTGTTTTCCATTTCCAATGGAAACAGGGTCGGTTTTGTGCAAAGATACCAAAAGCTGCAGCAACAAACCAACCAAATGAAGACCAGAGCATCTCCCTGAGTGTTGGTTCCTCCCCAAAAGTCGGGACTTCACTGAGGGAACCAAAGAGCTTCCTAGTTTCTGATCACCTGGTCTCATAGCAGGCTTTCTCTAATTGTGTACACAATTCAGACATGTCAAAATAACCCCACTTGGGCCATCTGAGACTCGTGTTATCGTGAAATGTTTCCCATGCAAGTAAGCACTTGCAAGTATAGGCTCCCTGTGCATTGTACATGTAGCCTGCAGGTGTTTCTTGTGAGGGTGGGCAGTTGTTTCCTCAACATTTGGTGCAGGGTTATACAGGGTTTTGGTTTGTTTTGTTGGTTTGGTTTTCTGCACACGTGTGTGTGTGTGTGTGTGTGTGTGTGTGTGTGTGTGTGTGTTTTGGGGCGCACACAGACACACAGACACACACGAAACCTGTTTGTTCTCTCCCTAGGCTACAAAAAGCTCAGGGGCGCCTGGCTGGCTCTCTACCAGCAGCACGCTGCTGACTCTTGATCTCAAGAGTCCTGAGTTCCAGCCCCACGTTGGGCGTAGAGACTCCTTCCACAACAGCAAAAAATAATACCGAAAAGCTCGAAAAACGCCTGGGCCCCGGGCAGGATGTCTATGCCAACCAGACCTCCATGAAAAACACTTTGTACGGCGACAGAAGGACAGAGGCAGCATCCTACCCCCAACCCCACAGCCTGCCTCCTTTCCGGCCAAATGGCCAGCATCTGGGAACGGCTTTGAAACATTCTCAGTCAATGACTTGGGCCTGCCTGTTGGGAAGAGCGCTATGCTGTTCATTTCCCTCCTGGGTGAGCCTAGGAGGGTGAAGCGGCGGTAGCTCTCAGTGGGGGAGGGGGCGCCACGCGATCCAAGACACAGGACCAGTGTGGGAGCATGAGATCTGTATGGCCCCGAGGGGTACAGGGTAGCCTGTGAATCCTTTTCCAAAGAAAAGCGGCAACATGAGACCGTGCAACACACCTTTCCACACCATCTGCTGATGATGCTACTAGGACTTCTGTCCTCAGAGATGACACTATTTTACCACCGCCTAAAGTTTTGTTCTGTTCTTTTATTTTTTTTGTTATGTTAATCCCCATACATTCCATCATTCGTTTTGGATGTAGTGTTCCATGATTCATTGTTTGTGCATAACACCCAGTGCTCCATGCAGAACGTGCCCTCCTCAATACCCATCACCAGGCTAACCCATGCTCCCACCCCCCTCCCCTCTAGAACCCTCAGTTTGTTTTTCAGAGTCCATCGTCTCTCATGGTTCGTCTCCCCCTCCGATTCCCCCCCGTTCATTCTCCCCCTCCTGCTATCTTCTTTTTTTTTTTTTTTCTTAACATCTATTGCATTATTTGTTTCAGAGGTCCAGATCTGAGATTCAACAGTCTTGCACAATTCACAGCGCTTACCAGAGCACATACCCTCCCCCGTGTCTATCACCCAGTCACCCCATCCCTCCCACCCCACCCCCCACTCCAGCAACCCTCAGTTTGTTTCCTGAGATTAAGAATTCCTCATATCGGTGAGGTCATAGGATACATGTCTTTCTCTGTTCGACATACTTCGCTCAGCATAATACCCTCCAGTTCCATCCACGTCGTTGCACATGGCAAGATCTCATTCCTTTCGATGGCTGCATAATATTCCATTGTATATATATACCACATCTTCTTTATCCATTCATCTGTCGATGGACATCTTGGCTCTTTCCACAGTTTGGCTATTGTGGACATGGCTGCTGTAAACATCGGGGTGCACATACCCCTTCGGATCCCTACATTTGTATCTTTAGGGTAAATACCCAGTAGCCACGGCCTAAAGTTTTAAGAGAAGGGGTCGGGGGACTCGGTAGCACGGGAAAATCATTCCGTCGTCCCACTCATCTTAATGGCTCCTCGTGGGAAACGAGGACGCCATACCAAGGAGCAGAGCACCGATCCATGGAAACACATGGGTGAGCCCCAAAAACATGACACTAAGTAAAAGGAACCCGACAGCCAGGGTGACATAATGCCTCGGGGTTCCACGGGTATGAAAAAGCCAGCCGAGGGCGCCTAGGTGGCTCAGTCGTTAAGCGTCCGCCTTCGGCTCAGGTCATGATCCCGGGGTCCTGGGATCGAGCCCCGCATCGGGCTCCCTGCTCCGCGGGAAGCCTGCTTCTCCCTCTCCCACTCCCCCTGCTTGTGTCCCCTCTCTCGCTGTGTCTCTCTCTGTCAAATAAATAAATAAAATTAAAAAAAAAAAAAAAACCACCCAAGAAGAACAACAACAACAACAACAACAACAACAACAACAACAACAACAACAAGAAAAAGCCAGCCGAAATAGCCCCATCCTAAAGGGAGGGAGCGAGCAAGCAGATCGGAGGCTGTTGGGGGAGAACAGTGAAGAGAGCCAGGGTGAGGGTGAGGGTGAGGGTGAGCGTGACGGTGGGTGGGGGCGAGGCGCGGACAGGAAGGGGGGAGGGGTAGTAGAGGTGTTTATTTCTTTTGGCGGTGATGGAAATGTTCTGGAAATTGCAGTGAGGGTTGTGCAGCTTTGTGAGCCACCTTAAAAAAAAAAAAGAAGGCCACCAAATGGCACACGTTTAAGAGTATGCGAAATATGGCATGCGAATTGTATCTCCACTTCGAAAATCTGTGACGAAACAATGTAATGGACATAGGGAAGGAGGGAGGGAAGGAGGGAGGGAGGGAGGGATGGACGGGACCCTCACCCTGGCTCTCTTCACCGTTCGATCCATCGATCCATCGACCGATCGATCCATCCATCCATCCATCCATCCATCCATCCATCCATCTATGCATGCCATGCATGCAGTCTGTCGGTTCATGTAGACATCAAAGGGGGGGAGGAGGGGAAGGGGGGAAGGGGGGAAGGGGGGAAGGGGGAGGGGGGAGGGGAAGGGGGAGGAGGGCGTGCATGATACTGGGCATGGTTTTTATTCTGAGTGCTTTTATTTGTTCCCCAAACTAATCACCTCTGTGGAGATAAACAAAAGATCACCCACACGAGAACGGGAATCCTTTCTTGAGGGCAAGAGAGTCTGCGGTCGGCCACCACCGCCTGGGTCTGGCAGAGACGCCAAGCAAACGCAGGCCAGGCGGAGGAGTGGAAAAGCTTTCTGGTGACAAAAGGGGAAGGTCCGATGAGAGGTTGTTGGGGGTGGGGGAGCAGGACAGGAGCTGACTAGAAGAGGAGTGTCCTAGGTCATTTCAGGGAAAGAGAAACTTGATTTCCGTCCGTGGGTCCATCGATCTCATTCTCTGGATCTAGCTCTATGGAGAATCTCAAGGTTTTAAGTTTGTTGAATTGATGATGTCGAAGGCGCTTAGGGAAGAACAGAGGTTCCCATCTCCGAAATGATCCTCAAAAATCATTGAGGATCATTTCCATCCTACTTCCATCCGCCTCTGGACTGCCTCCCGAAACCCACGCTCTAGCCACACCCCGCCTCCCACCCTTCCCCCCTCGCCCCGCCTCGCCCCGCCTCGCCCCGCCTCGCCGCTGGGCCTTTCTCCAGCTTCTTCCCCGCCCGCCCCATTCTCCCCCCCCCCCCCCCAACCTCGCAGCACCCATCCCGATTCCTCCCAAACCCTCCCCACCAGTGGCTGGACCTCTCTGGTCGACCTCTTTTGGGCACTAGAAAAGCCACGAGCGGTCGGGCGGGCGGCACCCGAAAAACGGCAGTGCAGTGAATCAGTGAGTCTGGGTGTGACGAATAGGGGGTCGCAGGGTGCCTGGGACGCAGCGCCTGCCTTTCTGGTGCACGGCCTGGTCCCGATCCACCTGGGAGAGTAGCGCTTCCCGCCTCAGGGCGCGCCGTTAGCCAAAGAGGGGCCTCTGGGGATCTTTCTCCTACCGCCCCTAGGGTGGGGACATCTGCACACGGCTAGGGGACGTGCTCCTCACGCACGCGCCTTCCGACCCACCCAGGCTGCACCGGTTCCGGCTCCGGACAAGGGCGCTCTTGGAAATGCGTGAGGCACCCTGGCGCCCGCAGCCCAACGACCCGGGACACGGGACGGTGAGAACGGCCCCCGATCGGATGTAGAAATGTCCGCAAAGCGAAACCCGCCGTTCCTGCGTCATCTTCGTCTAACCGGACACCGTCGGTGCGTGGAGAAACTTTGAGCGTTTTGCCACCAGCGCTCCAAAACGTTTGCTTTTTCTCTAGACGGGGGTCCGGGATGTGGTAGGATTTGTCTAGAAATAGAAACAAAGGACGAGGCCGTTCATGTGTGGGACCCAGACGAACACATTCGAGGGCAAGACCAGGCGCGGCCAAGAGGACTAGACGGGTGGACGACTAGACACGGTCAAGGTGGAAAGCGGGGGGGGGGGGGGGGGGGCGACTGGGTGGCTCGGTCGGTCGTTAAGCATCTGCCTTCGGCTCAGGTCATGATCCCAGGGTCCCAGGGTCCCAGGGTCCTGAAATCGAGCCCCTCATCGGGCTCCCTGCTCGGCGGGAAGCCCGCTTCTCCCTCTCCCACTCCCCGTGCTTGCGTTCCCTCTCTCGCTGTGTCTCCGTCAAATAAAATCTAGAAAACAAAAACAAAACGAAACAAAAAAAGGTGGAAAGCGGGCCGGGTGGGTGGGTGGGTGGGTGGGTCGGTCGGACGGACGGGTCGGGACGACACAAAGGGGATCGATCACTCACGGGTGCGAGAACCAACGGGCCACGGCACGGGAAGGACTGCCGGTCGACCCGGGGCCCCAGACACAATGCAGGCGGCGGGCCAAAGTCCCGCCGGTCGGCCAGGGTCCCGGAACTCTCGGCACCCGCCAGACCCAAGACCAAAGTCCTGCTAGCCGCGCCGGAGGGGGAAGGGAGTGCTGGTCGCCCCACGCCCCGCGGCACCCTCGGCGCACGCAGGGAGCCCGAACCCGAAGTCCGAGGCTCAGGGCCCCCGCCGTCGACCGGAGCGCTGGTCGACCCGGGCTCCCCAGGCACAGGCTAAGTCCCGCCCGCCACGGGGCCGACCGGAGCGCTGGTCGACCCGGGCTCCCCATCCCGAGGCCCGAGGCCCCCAGGCCCCCAGGCTCCAGGCCCCCGGTCCCCGGTCCCCGGCCCCCGGTCCCCGGCCCCCGGCCCCAGGCCCCAGGCCCCAGGCCCCGCCGTCAACCGGGGTGCTGGTCGACCCAGGCTCCCCCAGGCAGAGGGTTAAGTCTCACCCGCCGCGGGGCCGACCGGAGCGCTGGTCGACCCGGGCTCCCCATCCCAAAGCCCAAGGCCCCCCGCTATCGACCGGGGTGCTGGTCGACCCGAGCTCCCCAGGCACAGGCCAAGTCCTGCCCGCCGCGGGACCAACCGGAGCACTGGTCGACCCGGGCTCCTTAGCCCGAGGCCCCGCCGTCGACCGGGCTGCTGGTCAACA
>NW_027555007.1:0-5000 GCF_964656455.1 Halichoerus grypus | reverse complement strand
GGCGCGCGGGGGGCGCCCCCCGAGCCCCTCGGGAGACAACACCGCGAGGGAGCGGCCGCGCGCGCGCTCGCTCGCACACGCACGCGGGAGCCCCACGCGCCGGACGCCGGCCAGGCCCGGCGGGACCCTCCCCCGACTCGGAGGGGGGAGGCGCAGGCCGCGGTAGGCAAAGAGCGGCGCTCGGCCCCACCGCGGGGCCGGCAAAATCAGACCCCCTCACAGAGAGGAAGAGCTCTGCCCAACACGCAACGGTAGTCACCCCGCGTCGGTGGCCACACTACACGCGCAGAGGAGGGGCGGCGGCTGGGGGGTTCCGGTACCCCAAGGCACCCTCTCGGATCGCTAGAGAAGGCTTTCTCACCGAGGGCGCATCGCCCCCACCCAAATCGTCCCCCCCGCCCGGCCGGGCCCCGCGGAACGGCGTTCCAAAGGCCTTACAAAGCCAAGGGCTCCGGGGGGCGGGCGGTGGGTTCACGCGGCAAGGGGACAGGCAAACAGGGCAATCCTGAGCGCTCGCGGCCGGGACCCCAGAAGGAGACCGCCTCCGCCCTGCCACACACGCCATGCTCACGTCACCGACCACCGGGAGCCTCGCGCCTCGGGCGAGGCAACGACAAACGGAGACAGGCACGGCATGCCGGGCAAAAAGGCAGCAGCCCCTCGGTTGGCCAAGCGCCATGGCGCTGGCTCGGCCCGCCGCAAGCGGCTCACACGCCCCACACCAAAGTCCAATCCCCACCACCAGCACAGCTTGTGGCAGGCGACGACGAGGCGCCCGCGTCCCACGGGGGGGCGGGGTGGGCCTCCCTTACCGACTCCACCACCCGCTCCTCGGACACGCCACCGACAGCGGTGGCCCGAGGGAGGGGGTCGCTGGGAACGGGAAACGACGCTACCGGCTCGGCTTCGGGCACCTGAGACGACCTGGAGCGCTCCAGGGGCACCACGGAGAGCCACGCGCAACGCGCTCAGCACGCCCAAGCGGGTGAGCAGCGCGGCGCCGGGACGGCCCTCCCCGTGGCGGGGAGGGCCGCGCACCACACGAAGCCAGGGGAGGCAAGCGAGAGTGTCTGCTGCGTCAGGGGACCCCGGTCCCGCGAGCGCCGTCAGGCAGAACACGGGAGGGCGGGGTCGGGCCGGAGCCTGCACACCCCCCCACACCCCCCACCTCACCGCCACGGCGGGCAGAGGTGAAGGAGCGAGGGGCCCGCGGGCAGAACGAGAAGAGCGGTCCCATTCGCCATGAACGTCCGTCCCTCGTCTGACGCGGCTTAGGCCCGGCCCGGGAGAGCACGAGAGCACCACATCGATCTGGCAAAACAGAAACCCCGAGAAGGTCCCGAGGAGGGGAGAGGCCGGTGAGGACAGCAACCCGACGGAGCCTGCTTCAGCCTCACCGACACCCCCTCGAAAACCCTAGGGCGGGAACAGCCGGACAACCCCAGAAACGAGAATGCCTGACACGCGGCACGGAGCCTTGCGGGATGGGGGGTTGTCACGACCGCAGCCGGGTGCCTGCAGAGTGAAGTGCGCGGGGTAAAGGACCCACGCGCCCCCTGCCCACACTGCCCTCGGGTGCTGGAGACCGGAGGCGGCACCAACGGCCTGGACCACCTGGAGGCACAGGAGCCGCCGCACAGGCCCACGCGGACGGCTCCAGCCAGCGGCGACAGAGCCGGGCTTGGCATCACGGTCAAGCCCGGAGCCCTGCCACACGCCCAGAGGCCCACCTCTCTTAAGGAGAGGATCACCACAACACAACGTGCCAGCACCTACCTGGCAGCAAAAAGCGCTCATTTCGGGTGAGAAAATAGCTGGCGCCGCCCGGCGGGGCCTAGCCACAGGTCACCGGGATCTCCTGGGACCGTGGCCCGGCCACGGGCCCCCAAGCACTATTCCATCACCCCCGGTTCCCCCCGGAGCCCCCAGGGCCATCTGGTCGACCCCGGGAACGTGGTGGCAGCCGGCAGCGAGTAGGGACTTGGCGGGAGTGGGGAGCGGCCCGGAGAGGTCCGGGTCCGGGTCCGGGTCCGGGTCCGGGTCCGGGTCCGGGTCCGGGTCCGCCTGTCGTCCCCATGTTGGGACTTAGAAATTCTCACCAAGTTCGACGGAGGCCCCTGCGGACGCCCTCCTCCCCGGGCCTCAGGACCGCCCCATGCCGGTCCCTGACTCCCGGCCGGGACTGAGGAAAGGGGGCGATACCGCGGAGGCGTCCCCCCGAAGGCCGGACCTCAACGGGAACCGCAGCCGGGCCCCTGGGGCGCTCGCGGCCCGACCCGACCCGGTCCGGTCCGGTCCCCACCTCCGCAGCGGGCCTCGGAAAACTTAGTGAGAATCTCGGGTCCGATGACCGGGACCCCACGCGTGCCCGCGGCCGGGCCCGTCGCGCCATCCACGGGCTTCCCCGCAAGGCTCAGGCCGGTCCCCAACCGCCCGAGCGTGACACGGAAGGCCCAACGACCGACGGGAGCCAGGGGCCGGATGGCGCCCGGGCGCCGGACGCAGCCTCTCCCATTTCCCCCCGCAACCCCGCGGGCGGAGGGGGGGGGGCACCGGCGGGTGCTGGTCGACCCGTCCAGGCGGCCCCCCAACGCGGCTCTCCGGGAGCGAGGCGGCGGCGCCACCACCACCCTACAAACCTGGAGGCTCAATCTCCCGCGAGCGGAGCGCGCGCCGACGGCCCGGAGACAGCGGGACGATCGCGCTAGCGTCGCCGGCCTCCTGGAACTCCGCCTCGGGAACCGCGGCCAAATACAATCCCTTGCCGACATCGCCGACGCTCCAGCGGGGAGACGCTATATAAAAGCGGACGCCAGGTGGCGCGAGACAACCGGCGCGAACAACAACGAGGCGGATCCGGATCGCGGGCCCGCCAAGGCGCACAGCCGGCCGCCCGGCCGCCCGATCTCGTCCCGGCCCGCTTCGGAGGGGCTGGCGGAGGGCGGAGGGCGGGCGGCCCCCGGGGCGGCGGCCTCGGGAGCTCCCGGCCGGCACAGGCGCGACTCCAGCAGCCCAGGGGAGACTTGGAAAACGCGTCCGGGCCGCTGCCGCCGGAAAGGGGGCCAACTGGCCACGGGACGCGCCCCGGGAGAAGCGGACACGAGCGGAAAATTCCCCGCACGGGCCTCCCACAGTGGCACACCTGCGGCGCCCGGGCTTCCGGGAGGACTTAAGACAAATTTCGGCGGGCAAGGACCGTAAAACCGACACCAGGCGAGTACTCCGACAACCACCACCGATGAACCTTCTACCTTCTATCATTTTAAGGGGAGGAGGAGGTCTCTCTGAAGCACACGAAGAAAGCTCAGGACAGCAAGGGGGGGGGGGGGGATTGACACACACACCGCCCCCAGAAAGCTGCAAACCGAATCCGTCTCTGCACGTACCACGATAACGCCCAAGGACAACAAACGGGGCGGGGGCGGGGGCGGGGGCGGGGGCGGGGGGCGGGGGCGGGCCGGGGGCGGGGGCGGGGGCGGGGGCGGGGGCGGGGGCGGGGGCGGGGGGAGGCGCGGAATGGGGAGGAAGGGAGTTAAAATAGCCGTTCACTCAATAAATCCAGTTCCGGGACATCCGTGCCGTCCAACACTAGTACGCGGCGGGCGGGGGAGGTGCTCTAGAAGAGCTAAATATTGATGATGATGATGATGATGATGAAGAAGAAGAAGAACTGTTCCGTGCTATTAAGGGTAAAAGAAAAACAAGGCGTAGAACTTCCTCTGACCCGTAAAGGAAAAAAAAGAAAAAAAAAAAAGGTTTGGGTTTTGTTTTTTGTTTCTTCGTTTTTTGTTTTTTCTTTTTTCCTTTTTCAACTAAACGCATTTCAGGGCACCTGACTGGCTCCGGTCGGAGGAGGCCCACGCGACTGCGACTCTTGATCTGCAGGGGTCGTGAGTTCCAGCACCACGCTGGATGATCACTCAAAAAGCTTTCAAAAACAAACACACAAACAACCGACACCGAGCAGCATTAACCATCAAAGATAGACACCTGTGACGACTAAGTCGTCAGAGGAAACCACGAACAGCAGTAGCAGAGGATAGGACACTAGAGGGCAACAGAGCCCCATCCATAGGTGCTATGGGCCCTTGAACGCTTTCTGTGTCCACTAGGGACCTCGAAAAAACTTCACTCCCCTATCCAGGGAGGAGAGGGGAGAAGCAACCTCCAGCAAGAATTCCTTCGATTAAAGGTAACTCTTACTACATTAAACTTCACCATTTCGGGGCGCCTGGGGGGTGGCTCAGTCGTTAAGCGCCCGCCTTCGGCTCAGGTCACACGAGCCCAGGGTCCCGGGATCGAGCCCCACGTCGGGCTCCCTGCTCCGCGGAGAGTCTGCTTTCCTCTCTCTCTCTCTCTCTCTCTCTCTCTCTCTCTCTCTCTCCCCCCCCTCCCTCCCTCCCCCCACCCCTTCTCTCAAATAAATACAAGTCTTTTAAAAAGAATAATTAAAAACAAAAAAAGGAAGAAAAGAACGTCACTCACTCCCCTTCTGGCATAGGGAGGACATCTTCCGGGGGGATGGGTGGGGGATGTTTCTCTCTTTACTTCACCCTCACCCCTACCCCTCTTCCCCTCCTCCTCCAAAAAATAAAAGAGAATGGAAAGAAAGAAACAAGAAAGCTTTGATCTAAACAGCCACACCTCTTCCCTCATACAGATCATACACTTCCATGCGACATAAAACTGAAACACACTTCGGTGTTTCTCTGGGGGTGGGGTTGATTCTAAGAGAAAAATTGAGGATCATAGGCTAGGCACAGAGAGTTTAAGGCTTGACACCAAGGCATGATCCATGAATAAGAAATGGAGAGTTTTGTAGTCATCAAAATTAAAAACCTAGGCTTTTGGCGCCTCGGTGGCTCAGTCGCTTAACCGTCTGCCTTCAGCTGAGGTCATGATCCCAGAGTCCTGGGATCGAGCCCCTCATCAGGCTCCCTGCTCCGCGGGAAGCCTGCTTCTCCCTCTCCCACTCCCCCTGCTTGTATTGCCTCTCTCAC
>NW_027555004.1:300000-499856 GCF_964656455.1 Halichoerus grypus | reverse complement strand
CTTTAACCTTCAGAGAGGTGGACGGTAGCTAAAGCACGGTTTCTCTACCCTGTTCTTCATTTGAGGGAGGTGCCTGGATTTAGACCTCCACACACCCGTGCAAGAGCAATGCTAGTTTTATGGAACTAGAGCTCGTTGGAGAGGTGCCTTCTCCACAAGCCTGTTTCTCCCTCCGTGTTATGTATGCAACCCCTTCCCCAGGCTCTCTCCCGTGGTACACGGTAAACTGCTTTTTCCTTCAGACAGGTGGACGGTAGCCAAAGCGCGTTTTCTCTGCACTCTTGCTGCATCGAGGCCGGTGCCTGGATATTAGACCACCACACACCCGTGCAAGAGCAATGCTGCTTTCATTAAACTGGAGCTCGTTCGAGAGGTGCCTTCTGCACCGGCCTGTTTCTCCCTCCGTGTTATGTATGGGACCCTTTCCCCAGGCTCTCACCAGGCCTACACTGGAAACTGCTTTCTCCTTCAGAGAGGTAGACGGTAGCTAAAGCACGGATCCTCTACACTGTTCTTCATTTGAGGGAGGTGCCTGGATATTAGACCTCCACACACCCGTGTAAGAGGAATGCTAGTTTTATGGAACTAGAGCTCGTTGGAGAGGTGCCTTCTGCACAGGCCTCTTTCTCCCTCCGTGTTATGTATGGAACCCGTTCTCCAGGCTCTCTCCCGTGGTGCACAGTAAACTGCTTTCTCCTTCAGACAGGTGGACGGTACCAAAGCGCGTTTTCTCTCCACTCTTGCTGCATCGAGGCCGGTGCCTGGATATTAGACCTCCACACACCCGTGCAAGAGCAATGCTGCTTTCATTAAACTGGAGCTCGTTCGAGAGGTGCCTTCTGCACCGGCCTGTTTCTCCCTCCGTGTTATGTATGGAACCCGTTCCCCTGGCTCTCACCAGGCCTACACTGTAAACTGCTTTCTCCTTGAGAGAGGTGGACGGTAGCTAAAGCACGGTTCCTCTACACTGTTCTTCATTTGAGGGAGGTGCCTGGATATTAGACCTCCACACACCCGTGCAAGAGGAATGCTAGTTTTATGAAACTAGAGCTCGTTGGAGAGGTGCCTTCTGCACAGGCCTCTTTCCCCCTCCGTGTTATGTATGGAAGCCGTTCTCCAGGCCCCAGCGAAAGGCAGAACACTACTCCCCATGTGTTTCATCACGCTAGCACGGCAGCCCCACTTTTGCATGGAAGTCTAACAGCTAGTGTTCTAACTCGAAGAAACAACACTGTAGAGAAACCGTGCTTTAGCTACCGTCGACCTCTAGACGGAGGAAGCATTACACGGAGTGCCGTGGCTGAGAGCCTGGGGAACGGGTTCCATACGTGAAACCAAGGGAGAAATAGGTCCGGGCAGAAGGCACCTCTGGACTCAGCTCTTGCTACCTGAAGCTCACACTACTGCTCCATGTGTGCTTGGAATGCTATGTGCTCGACACTGACTGGGAAGAAACAAGCTTGTAAAGAATCCCAGCTGCAGCTCATTCGCCTACCAGGCTACTAACACCAAGAATCAATGCTGCAGCGTTACTGCGCTTTAGCTAACATTGCCGTTCCTGAAGCCGCAGGAGTTGTATAGTGCTCGTGTATGAGAGACCGGGGAAAGGGTCCCATACGTGAAATGGAGTGAGAAACAGGCCGGTGCGGAAGGCAGCTCTCAACTCACCTCTTGTTTATGAGGCTAGTACCCTTGCCCCGGGTGTGCCTGCAGGCCATAAGCCAACCACCTAAGTCAAAGGAACAACTCTGTAGGGAATTCCTGCTTCGGCTAAAAGAGCCATGCCTCAGGGTGGACGCATTGTGTGGTGTGCATGCGTGAGTGCACAGCAAGTGAGTCCAAAACCATTTTCCTTGTGAGACCCAGGCGCCGGAAGAAGCCAGAACACGACTCCCCACTTGCTCCATGAAACTAGTACTGCGGCCCCACTTTTGAATGGAAGTCTAATAGCTAGCTTTCTAACTCGAAGAAACAGCACTGTAGAGAAACCGTGCTTTAGCTACCGTCGACCTCTCTGTGGGCGAAGCAGTTCAGGGTGTACTGTGGCTGAGAGCCTGGGGACGGTTTCAATATCGTAATATCGGGGGAGAGACAGGCCGGTACAGAAGGCAGCCCTCAACCCACATCATGGTTATGGGGCTAGTACCGTTGCCCAGGGTGTGTGTGCAGGCTTAAACAGAGCCACCTAACTCGAAGGAAAAACTCGGTTGAGAGCCTGTGCTTCAGGTAAAACAGCTGCTCCTGAGGGTGGAAGCATGTTGTTGTGTGCGTGCGTGAGAGCACTGCAAGGGCGTCCAAAGCTTTTTGCGAGTGAGACTCAGGCCCCAGCGAAAGGCAGAACACGACTCCCCATGTGTTTGACCAAGCTAGCACGGCAGCCCCACATTTGCATGGAAGTCTAATAGCTAGCGTTCTAACTCGAAGAAACTACACAGTAGAGAAACTGTGCTTTAGCTACTGTCGACCTCTCTGTGGGCGAAGCAGTTTAGGGTGTACTGTGGCTGAGAGCCTGGGGACATTTTCCATTTTGTAAAATCGGGGGAGAGACAGGCCGGTACAGAAGGCAGCTCTCAACTCACATCATGGTTATGGGGCTAGTACCGTTGCCCTGGGTGTGTGTGCAGGCTTAAAGACAGCCACCTAACTCGAAGGGAAAACATGGTAGAGGATCCGTGCTTCAGCTAAAACAGCCGCTCCTGAGGGTGGAAGCATCTGGTTGTGTGCGTGCGTGAGAGGACTGCAAGGGAGTCCAAAGTTTCTACGAGTGAGACTCGGGCCCCAGCAAAAGGCAGAAGACGACTCCCCGTGTGTTTCATTTAGCTAGCACTGCGGCCCTACTTTTGCATGGAAGTCTAATCGCTAGCGTTCTCCCTGGAAGAAACAACACGGTAGAGAAACCGTGCTTTAGCTACCATCCACCTCTCTGAGGGAGGAAGCACTTTCCAGGCTACCGTGGGTGAGAGCCTGAGGAACGGGTTCCTTACGTGAAACCGAGGGAGAAGGAGTCCGGGCCAGAAGGCTCCTCTCGACTCGGCTCTTGTTACCTGAAGCTAACACTTCGGCTCCATGTGTGCACAGGAATGCTAAGGGCTCCACACTGATTTGGCAGAAAGAAGCCGGTCAAGAACCCCAGCTTCAGCTCATTCGCCTCTCCACAGGGTGGCAGCATTTTCAAGTCCGCTTGAGTGCAAACCTGGGGAAGGAGTCCCAGCAGAATTCGGAGGGAGAAATAAGCATGGGCAGAAGGCACCTATCCACTCAACTCTTGTTTCGGGAAACTCGATCGGCTCTCCCGTGTGTGCGTGGAGTCCTCAGTGCCATCCACGCAACGCAAAGGAACAGAACTGTAGAGAACCCGTGCCTCAGCAAAGATCGCCCTTCCTGAGCGTCAACTTCATCTATTGTGTGTTTTTGTGAAAGCATGAGAAATGGAACCTAAACGTAACTCGGAGTGAGAAGCAGGCCTGGAAGGAAGGCTGCTGTCGACTCACCTCTTGTTTGAGGAGATTAGCACTGCTGTACCCTGTGTGCCTGGATGCCTAGTTCCCAGGCTACTAACACCAAGAATCAATCCTATGGAGTGACTGCGCTTGAGTTAACATTGCCGTTCCTGAAGCAGGAGGAATTTGACACTGCTCGTGTACGAGAGACCGGGCAAAGGGTCCCAGACGTGAAATGGAGTGAGAAACAGGCCGGTGCGGAAGGCAGCTCTCAAGTCACCTCTGGTTTATGAGGCTAGTACCCTTGCCCCGGGGGTGCCTGCAGGCCTAAAGCCAACCACCTAACTCAAAGGAACAACTCTGTAGGGAATTCCTGCTTCGGCTAAAAGAGCCATGCCTCAGGGTGGACGCATTTTGCTGTGTGCATGCGTGAGCGCACTGCAAGTGAGTCCAAAACCATTTTCCTTGTGAGACCCAGGCCCCGGAAGAATCCGTACTCCAGGCTCTCTCCCGTGGTGCCCAGTGAACTGCTTTCTCCTTCAGAGAGGTGGACGGTAGCTAAAGCACGTTTTCTCTACACTGCCGTTCCTTCGAGTGAGGTGCCTGGATATTAGACCTCCACACACCCGTGCAAGAGCAATGCTAGTTTTATGGAACTAGAGCTCGTTGGAGAGGTGCCTTCTGCACAGGCCTCTTTCTCCCTCCGTGTTATGTATGGAACCCGTTCTCCAGGCTCTCTCCCGTGGTGCCCAGTGAACTGCTTTCTCCTTCAGAGAGGTGGACGGTAGCTAAAGCACGTTTTCTCTACACTGCCGTTCCATCCAGTGAGGTGCCTGGATATTAGACCTCCACACACCCGTGCAAGAGCAATGCTAGGTTTATGGAACTAGAGCTCGTTGGAGAGGTGCCTTCTGCACAGGCCTCTTTCTCCCTCCGTGTTATGTATGCAACACGTTCCCCAGGCTCTCTCCCATGGTACACAGTAAACTGCTTTCTCCTTCAGACACGTGGAAGGTAGCCAAAGCGCGTTTTCTCTACACTCTTGCTGCATCGAGGCCGGTGCCGGGATATTAGACCTCCACACACCCGTGTAAGAGCAATGCTGCTTTCATTAAACTGGAGCTCGTTCGAGAGGTGCCTTCTGCACCGACCTGTTTCTCCCTCCGTGTTAGGTATGGAAACCGTTCCCCAGGCTCTCCCCCGTGGTACACCGTAAACTGCTTTCTCCTTCAGAGAGGTGGACGGTAGCTAAAGCACGGATCCTCTACACTGTTCTTCATTTGAGGGAGGTGCCTGGATATTAGACCTCCACACACCCGTGCAAGAGCAATGCTAGTTTTATGAAACTAGAGCTCGTTGCAGAGGTGCCTCCTGCACAGGCCTCTTTCTCCGTGTTATGTGTGGAACCCGTTCCCCAGGCTCTCTCCCGTGGTTCACAATAAACTGCTTCCTCCTTCAGAGAGGTGGACTGTAGCTAAAGCACATTTTCTCTACACTCTTGCTGCATCGAGGCCGGTGCCTGTATATTAGACCACCACACACCCGTGCAAGAGCAATGCTGCTTTCCTTAAACTGGAGCTCGTTCGAGAGGTGCCTTCTGCACCGGCCTGTTTCTCCCTCTGTGTTATGTATGGAACCCGTTTCCCAGGCTCTCACCCGTGGTACACGGTAAAGAGCTTTCTCCTTCAGAGATGTGGACGTTAGTTAAAGCAAGTTTTCTCTACACTCTTGCTCCTTCGAGGGAGGTGCCTGGATATTAGACCTCCACACACCCGTGCAAGAGCAATGCTGCTTTCATTAAACTGGAGCTCGTTCGAGAGGTGCCTTCTGCACTGGCCTGTTTCTCCCTCTGTGTTATGTATGGAAACCGTTCCCCAGGCGCTCACCCGTGGTACACCGTAAACTGCTTTCTCCTTCAGAGAGGTGGACGGTAGCTAAAGCACCGTTTCTCTACACTGTTCTTCATATGAGGGAGGTGCCTGGATATTAGACCTCCACACACCCGTGCAAGAGCAATGCTAGTTTTATGAAACTAGAGCTCATTGGAGAGGTGCCTTCTGCACAGGCTTCTTTCTCCCTCCGTGTTATGTATGGAACCCGTTCCCCAGGCTCTCTCCCGTGGTACACAGTAAACTGCTTTCTCCTTCAGAGAGGTGGACTGTAGCTAAAGCACATTTTCTCTACACTCTTGCTGCATCGAGGCCGGTGACTGGATATTAGAACTCCACACACCCGTGCAAGAGCAATGCTACTTTCATTAAAATAGAGCTCGTTCGAGAAGTGCCTTCTGCACCGGCCTGTCTCTCCCTCCGTGTTATGTATGCAACCCGTTCCCCAGGCTCTCACCCGTGGTACACGCTAAAGAGCTTTCTCCTTCAGAGATGTGGACGTTAGTTGAAGCAAGTTTTCTCTACACTCTTGCTACTTCGAAGGAGGTGCCTGGATATTAGACCTCCACACACCCGTGCAAAGAGAATGCTAGTTCATGAAACTAGAGCTCCTTCGAGAGGTGCCTTCTGCACCAGCATATTTCTCCCTCTGTGTTAGGTATGGAACCCGTTCCCCAGGCTCTCACCAGGGCTACACTGTAAACTGCTTTAACCTTCAGAGAGGTGGACGGTAGCTAAAGCACGGTTTCTCTACCCTGTTCTTCATTTGAGGGAGGTGCCTGGATTTAGACCTCCACACACCCGTGCAAGAGCAATGCTAGTTTTATGGAACTAGAGCTCGTTGGAGAGGTGCCTTCTCCACAAGCCTGTTTCTCCCTCCGTGTTATGTATGCAACCCCTTCCCCAGGCTCTCTCCCGTGGTACACAGTAAACTGCTTTTTCCTTCAGACAGGTGGACGGTAGCCAAAGCGCGTTTTCTCTGCACTCTTGCTGCATCGAGGCCGGTGCCTGGATATTAGACCACCACACACCCGTGCAAGAGCAATGCTGCTTTCATTAAACTGGAGCTCGTTCGAAAGGTGCCTTCTGCACCGGCCTGTTTCTCCCTCCGTGTTATGTATGGGACCCTTTCCCCAGGCTCTCACCAGGCCTACACTGGAAACTGCTTTCTCCTTCAGAGAGGTAGACGGTAGCTAAAGCACGGATCCTCTACACTGTTCTTCATTTGAGGGAGGTGCCTGGATATTAGACCTCCACACACCCGTGTAAGAGGAATGCTAGTTTTATGGAACTAGAGCTCGTTGGAGAGGTGCCTTCTGCACAGGCCTCTTTCTCCCTCCGTGTTATGTATGGAACCCGTTCTCCAGGCTCTCTCCCGTGGTGCACAGTAAACTGCTTTCTCCTTCAGACAGGTGGACGGTACCAAAGCGCGTTTTCTCTCCACTCTTGCTGCATCGAGGCCGGTGCCTGGATATTAGACCTCCACACACCCGTGCAAGAGCAATGCTGCTTTCATTAAACTGGAGCTCGTTCGAGAGGTGCCTTCTGCACCGGCCTGTTTCTCCCTCCGTGTTATGTATGGAACCCGTTCCCCTGGCTCTCACCAGGCCTACACTGTAAACTGCTTTCTCCTTGAGAGAGGTGGACGGTAGCTAAAGCACGGTTCCTCTACACTGTTCTTCATTTGAGGGAGGTGCCTGGATATTAGACCTCCACACACCCGTGCAAGAGGAATGCTAGTTTTATGAAACTAGAGCTCGTTGGAGAGGTGCCTTCTGCACAGGCCTCTTTCCCCCTCCGTGTTATGTATGGAAGCCGTTCTCCAGGCCCCAGCGAAAGGCAGAACACTACTCCCCATGTGTTTCATCACGCTAGCACGGCAGCCCCACTTTTGCATGGAAGTCTAACAGCTAGTGTTCTAACTCGAAGAAACAACACTGTAGAGAAACCGTGCTTTAGCTACCGTCGACCTCTAGACGGAGGAAGCATTACACGGAGTGCCGTGGCTGAGAGCCTGGGGAACGGGTTCCATACGTGAAACCAAGGGAGAAATAGGTCCGGGCAGAAGGCACCTCTGGACTCAGCTCTTGCTACCTGAAGCTCACACTACTGCTCCATGTGTGCTTGGAATGCTATGTGCTCGACACTGACTGGGAAGAAACAAGCTTGTAAAGAATCCCAGCTGCAGCTCATTCGCCTACCAGGCTACTAACACCAAGAATCAATGCTGCAGCGTTACTGCGCTTTAGCTAACATTGCCGTTCCTGAAGCCGCAGGAGTTGTATAGTGCTCGTGTATGAGAGACCGGGGAAAGGGTCCCATACGTGAAATGGAGTGAGAAACAGGCCGGTGCGGAAGGCAGCTCTCAACTCACCTCTTGTTTATGAGGCTAGTACCCTTGCCCCGGGTGTGCCTGCAGGCCATAAGCCAACCACCTAAGTCAAAGGAACAACTCTGTAGGGAATTCCTGCTTCGGCTAAAAGAGCCATGCCTCAGGGTGGACGCATTGTGTGGTGTGCATGCGTGAGTGCACAGCAAGTGAGTCCAAAACCATTTTCCTTGTGAGACCCAGGCGCCGGAAGAAGCCAGAACACGACTCCCCACTTGCTCCATGAAACTAGTACTGCGGCCCCACTTTTGAATGGAAGTCTAATAGCTAGCTTTCTAACTCGAAGAAACAGCACTGTAGAGAAACCGTGCTTTAGCTACCGTCGACCTCTCTGTGGGCGAAGCAGTTCAGGGTGTACTGTGGCTGAGAGCCTGGGGACGGTTTCAATATCGTAATATCGGGGGAGAGACAGGCCGGTACAGAAGGCAGCCCTCAACCCACATCATGGTTATGGGGCTAGTACCGTTGCCCAGGGTGTGTGTGCAGGCTTAAACAGAGCCACCTAACTCGAAGGAAAAACTCGGTTGAGAGCCTGTGCTTCAGGTAAAACAGCTGCTCCTGAGGGTGGAAGCATGTTGTTGTGTGCGTGCGTGAGAGCACTGCAAGGGCGTCCAAAGCTTTTTGCGAGTGAGACTCAGGCCCCAGCGAAAGGCAGAACACGACTCCCCATGTGTTTGACCAAGCTAGCACGGCAGCCCCACATTTGCATGGAAGTCTAATAGCTAGCGTTCTAACTCGAAGAAACTACACAGTAGAGAAACTGTGCTTTAGCTACTGTCGACCTCTCTGTGGGCGAAGCAGTTTAGGGTGTACTGTGGCTGAGAGCCTGGGGACATTTTCCATTTTGTAAAATCGGGGGAGAGACAGGCCGGTACAGAAGGCAGCTCTCAACTCACATCATGGTTATGGGGCTAGTACCGTTGCCCTGGGTGTGTGTGCAGGCTTAAAGACAGCCACCTAACTCGAAGGGAAAACATGGTAGAGGATCCGTGCTTCAGCTAAAACAGCCGCTCCTGAGGGTGGAAGCATCTGGTTGTGTGCGTGCGTGAGAGGACTGCAAGGGAGTCCAAAGTTTCTACGAGTGAGACTCGGGCCCCAGCAAAAGGCAGAAGACGACTCCCCGTGTGTTTCATTTAGCTAGCACTGCGGCCCTACTTTTGCATGGAAGTCTAATCGCTAGCGTTCTCCCTGGAAGAAACAACACGGTAGAGAAACCGTGCTTTAGCTACCATCCACCTCTCTGAGGGAGGAAGCACTTTCCAGGCTACCGTGGGTGAGAGCCTGAGGAACGGGTTCCTTACGTGAAACCGAGGGAGAAGGAGTCCGGGCCAGAAGGCTCCTCTCGACTCGGCTCTTGTTACCTGAAGCTAACACTTCGGCTCCATGTGTGCACAGGAATGCTAAGGGCTCCACACTGATTTGGCAGAAAGAAGCCGGTCAAGAACCCCAGCTTCAGCTCATTCGCCTCTCCACAGGGTGGCAGCATTTTCAAGTCCGCTTGAGTGCAAACCTGGGGAAGGAGTCCCAGCAGAATTCGGAGGGAGAAATAAGCATGGGCAGAAGGCACCTATCCACTCAACTCTTGTTTCGGGAAACTCGATCGGCTCTCCCGTGTGTGCGTGGAGTCCTCAGTGCCATCCACGCAACGCAAAGGAACAGAACTGTAGAGAACCCGTGCCTCAGCAAAGATCGCCCTTCCTGAGCGTCAACTTCATCTATTGTGTGTTTTTGTGAAAGCATGAGAAATGGAACCTAAACGTAACTCGGAGTGAGAAGCAGGCCTGGAAGGAAGGCTGCTGTCGACTCACCTCTTGTTTGAGGAGATTAGCACTGCTGTACCCTGTGTGCCTGGATGCCTAGTTCCCAGGCTACTAACACCAAGAATCAATCCTATGGAGTGACTGCGCTTGAGTTAACATTGCCGTTCCTGAAGCAGGAGGAATTTGACACTGCTCGTGTACGAGAGACCGGGCAAAGGGTCCCAGACGTGAAATGGAGTGAGAAACAGGCCGGTGCGGAAGGCAGCTCTCAAGTCACCTCTGGTTTATGAGGCTAGTACCCTTGCCCCGGGGGTGCCTGCAGGCCTAAAGCCAACCACCTAACTCAAAGGAACAACTCTGTAGGGAATTCCTGCTTCGGCTAAAAGAGCCATGCCTCAGGGTGGACGCATTTTGCTGTGTGCATGCGTGAGCGCACTGCAAGTGAGTCCAAAACCATTTTCCTTGTGAGACCCAGGCCCCGGAAGAATCCGTACTCCAGGCTCTCTCCCGTGGTGCCCAGTGAACTGCTTTCTCCTTCAGAGAGGTGGACGGTAGCTAAAGCACGTTTTCTCTACACTGCCGTTCCTTCGAGTGAGGTGCCTGGATATTAGACCTCCACACACCCGTGCAAGAGCAATGCTAGTTTTATGGAACTAGAGCTCGTTGGAGAGGTGCCTTCTGCACAGGCCTCTTTCTCCCTCCGTGTTATGTATGGAACCCGTTCTCCAGGCTCTCTCCCGTGGTGCCCAGTGAACTGCTTTCTCCTTCAGAGAGGTGGACGGTAGCTAAAGCACGTTTTCTCTACACTGCCGTTCCATCCAGTGAGGTGCCTGGATATTAGACCTCCACACACCCGTGCAAGAGCAATGCTAGGTTTATGGAACTAGAGCTCGTTGGAGAGGTGCCTTCTGCACAGGCCTCTTTCTCCCTCCGTGTTATGTATGCAACACGTTCCCCAGGCTCTCTCCCATGGTACACAGTAAACTGCTTTCTCCTTCAGACACGTGGAAGGTAGCCAAAGCGCGTTTTCTCTACACTCTTGCTGCATCGAGGCCGGTGCCGGGATATTAGACCTCCACACACCCGTGTAAGAGCAATGCTGCTTTCATTAAACTGGAGCTCGTTCGAGAGGTGCCTTCTGCACCGACCTGTTTCTCCCTCCGTGTTAGGTATGGAAACCGTTCCCCAGGCTCTCCCCCGTGGTACACCGTAAACTGCTTTCTCCTTCAGAGAGGTGGACGGTAGCTAAAGCACGGATCCTCTACACTGTTCTTCATTTGAGGGAGGTGCCTGGATATTAGACCTCCACACACCCGTGCAAGAGCAATGCTAGTTTTATGAAACTAGAGCTCGTTGCAGAGGTGCCTCCTGCACAGGCCTCTTTCTCCGTGTTATGTGTGGAACCCGTTCCCCAGGCTCTCTCCCGTGGTTCACAATAAACTGCTTCCTCCTTCAGAGAGGTGGACTGTAGCTAAAGCACATTTTCTCTACACTCTTGCTGCATCGAGGCCGGTGCCTGTATATTAGACCACCACACACCCGTGCAAGAGCAATGCTGCTTTCCTTAAACTGGAGCTCGTTCGAGAGGTGCCTTCTGCACCGGCCTGTTTCTCCCTCTGTGTTATGTATGGAACCCGTTTCCCAGGCTCTCACCCGTGGTACACGGTAAAGAGCTTTCTCCTTCAGAGATGTGGACGTTAGTTAAAGCAAGTTTTCTCTACACTCTTGCTCCTTCGAGGGAGGTGCCTGGATATTAGACCTCCACACACCCGTGCAAGAGCAATGCTGCTTTCATTAAACTGGAGCTCGTTCGAGAGGTGCCTTCTGCACTGGCCTGTTTCTCCCTCTGTGTTATGTATGGAAACCGTTCCCCAGGCGCTCACCCGTGGTACACCGTAAACTGCTTTCTCCTTCAGAGAGGTGGACGGTAGCTAAAGCACCGTTTCTCTACACTGTTCTTCATATGAGGGAGGTGCCTGGATATTAGACCTCCACACACCCGTGCAAGAGCAATGCTAGTTTTATGAAACTAGAGCTCATTGGAGAGGTGCCTTCTGCACAGGCTTCTTTCTCCCTCCGTGTTATGTATGGAACCCGTTCCCCAGGCTCTCTCCCGTGGTACACAGTAAACTGCTTTCTCCTTCAGAGAGGTGGACTGTAGCTAAAGCACATTTTCTCTACACTCTTGCTGCATCGAGGCCGGTGACTGGATATTAGAACTCCACACACCCGTGCAAGAGCAATGCTACTTTCATTAAAATAGAGCTCGTTCGAGAAGTGCCTTCTGCACCGGCCTGTCTCTCCCTCCGTGTTATGTATGCAACCCGTTCCCCAGGCTCTCACCCGTGGTACACGCTAAAGAGCTTTCTCCTTCAGAGATGTGGACGTTAGTTGAAGCAAGTTTTCTCTACACTCTTGCTACTTCGAAGGAGGTGCCTGGATATTAGACCTCCACACACCCGTGCAAAGAGAATGCTAGTTCATGAAACTAGAGCTCCTTCGAGAGGTGCCTTCTGCACCAGCATATTTCTCCCTCTGTGTTAGGTATGGAACCCGTTCCCCAGGCTCTCACCAGGGCTACACTGTAAACTGCTTTAACCTTCAGAGAGGTGGACGGTAGCTAAAGCACGGTTTCTCTACCCTGTTCTTCATTTGAGGGAGGTGCCTGGATTTAGACCTCCACACACCCGTGCAAGAGCAATGCTAGTTTTATGGAACTAGAGCTCGTTGGAGAGGTGCCTTCTCCACAAGCCTGTTTCTCCCTCCGTGTTATGTATGCAACCCCTTCCCCAGGCTCTCTCCCGTGGTACACAGTAAACTGCTTTTTCCTTCAGACAGGTGGACGGTAGCCAAAGCGCGTTTTCTCTGCACTCTTGCTGCATCGAGGCCGGTGCCTGGATATTAGACCACCACACACCCGTGCAAGAGCAATGCTGCTTTCATTAAACTGGAGCTCGTTCGAAAGGTGCCTTCTGCACCGGCCTGTTTCTCCCTCCGTGTTATGTATGGGACCCTTTCCCCAGGCTCTCACCAGGCCTACACTGGAAACTGCTTTCTCCTTCAGAGAGGTAGACGGTAGCTAAAGCACGGATCCTCTACACTGTTCTTCATTTGAGGGAGGTGCCTGGATATTAGACCTCCACACACCCGTGTAAGAGGAATGCTAGTTTTATGGAACTAGAGCTCGTTGGAGAGGTGCCTTCTGCACAGGCCTCTTTCTCCCTCCGTGTTATGTATGGAACCCGTTCTCCAGGCTCTCTCCCGTGGTGCACAGTAAACTGCTTTCTCCTTCAGACAGGTGGACGGTACCAAAGCGCGTTTTCTCTCCACTCTTGCTGCATCGAGGCCGGTGCCTGGATATTAGACCTCCACACACCCGTGCAAGAGCAATGCTGCTTTCATTAAACTGGAGCTCGTTCGAGAGGTGCCTTCTGCACCGGCCTGTTTCTCCCTCCGTGTTATGTATGGAACCCGTTCCCCTGGCTCTCAC
This sequence comes from Halichoerus grypus, assembly GCF_964656455.1. Lineage (NCBI taxonomy): Eukaryota > Metazoa > Chordata > Mammalia > Carnivora > Phocidae > Halichoerus > Halichoerus grypus. Next base: position 486,888 of record NW_027555004.1, on the reverse strand, counting down.
CAGGCCTACACTGTAAACTGCTTTCTCCTTGAGAGAGGTGGACGGTAGCTAAAGCACGGTTCCTCTACACTGTTCTTCATTTGAGGGAGGTGCCTGGATATTAGACCTCCACACACCCGTGCAAGAGGAATGCTAGTTTTATGAAACTAGAGCTCGTTGGAGAGGTGCCTTCTGCACAGGCCTCTTTCCCCCTCCGTGTTATGTATGGAAGCCGTTCTCCAGGCCCCAGCGAAAGGCAGAACACTACTCCCCATGTGTTTCATCACGCTAGCACGGCAGCCCCACTTTTGCATGGAAGTCTAACAGCTAGTGTTCTAACTCGAAGAAACAACACTGTAGAGAAACCGTGCTTTAGCTACCGTCGACCTCTAGACGGAGGAAGCATTACACGGAGTGCCGTGGCTGAGAGCCTGGGGAACGGGTTCCATACGTGAAACCAAGGGAGAAATAGGTCCGGGCAGAAGGCACCTCTGGACTCAGCTCTTGCTACCTGAAGCTCACACTACTGCTCCATGTGTGCTTGGAATGCTATGTGCTCGACACTGACTGGGAAGAAACAAGCTTGTAAAGAATCCCAGCTGCAGCTCATTCGCCTACCAGGCTACTAACACCAAGAATCAATGCTGCAGCGTTACTGCGCTTTAGCTAACATTGCCGTTCCTGAAGCCGCAGGAGTTGTATAGTGCTCGTGTATGAGAGACCGGGGAAAGGGTCCCATACGTGAAATGGAGTGAGAAACAGGCCGGTGCGGAAGGCAGCTCTCAACTCACCTCTTGTTTATGAGGCTAGTACCCTTGCCCCGGGTGTGCCTGCAGGCCATAAGCCAACCACCTAAGTCAAAGGAACAACTCTGTAGGGAATTCCTGCTTCGGCTAAAAGAGCCATGCCTCAGGGTGGACGCATTGTGTGGTGTGCATGCGTGAGTGCACAGCAAGTGAGTCCAAAACCATTTTCCTTGTGAGACCCAGGCGCCGGAAGAAGCCAGAACACGACTCCCCACTTGCTCCATGAAACTAGTACTGCGGCCCCACTTTTGAATGGAAGTCTAATAGCTAGCTTTCTAACTCGAAGAAACAGCACTGTAGAGAAACCGTGCTTTAGCTACCGTCGACCTCTCTGTGGGCGAAGCAGTTCAGGGTGTACTGTGGCTGAGAGCCTGGGGACGGTTTCAATATCGTAATATCGGGGGAGAGACAGGCCGGTACAGAAGGCAGCCCTCAACCCACATCATGGTTATGGGGCTAGTACCGTTGCCCAGGGTGTGTGTGCAGGCTTAAACAGAGCCACCTAACTCGAAGGAAAAACTCGGTTGAGAGCCTGTGCTTCAGGTAAAACAGCTGCTCCTGAGGGTGGAAGCATGTTGTTGTGTGCGTGCGTGAGAGCACTGCAAGGGCGTCCAAAGCTTTTTGCGAGTGAGACTCAGGCCCCAGCGAAAGGCAGAACACGACTCCCCATGTGTTTGACCAAGCTAGCACGGCAGCCCCACATTTGCATGGAAGTCTAATAGCTAGCGTTCTAACTCGAAGAAACTACACAGTAGAGAAACTGTGCTTTAGCTACTGTCGACCTCTCTGTGGGCGAAGCAGTTTAGGGTGTACTGTGGCTGAGAGCCTGGGGACATTTTCCATTTTGTAAAATCGGGGGAGAGACAGGCCGGTACAGAAGGCAGCTCTCAACTCACATCATGGTTATGGGGCTAGTACCGTTGCCCTGGGTGTGTGTGCAGGCTTAAAGACAGCCACCTAACTCGAAGGGAAAACATGGTAGAGGATCCGTGCTTCAGCTAAAACAGCCGCTCCTGAGGGTGGAAGCATCTGGTTGTGTGCGTGCGTGAGAGGACTGCAAGGGAGTCCAAAGTTTCTGCGAGTGAGACTCGGGCCCCAGCAAAAGGCAGAAGACGACTCCCCGTGTGTTTCATTTAGCTAGCACTGCGGCCCTACTTTTGCATGGAAGTCTAATCGCTAGCGTTCTCCCTGGAAGAAACAACACGGTAGAGAAACCGTGCTTTAGCTACCATCCACCTCTCTGAGGGAGGAAGCACTTTCCAGGCTACCGTGGGTGAGAGCCTGAGGAACGGGTTCCTTACGTGAAACCGAGGGAGAAGGAGTCCGGGCCAGAAGGCTCCTCTCGACTCGGCTCTTGTTACCTGAAGCTAACACTTCGGCTCCATGTGTGCACAGGAATGCTAAGGGCTCCACACTGATTTGGCAGAAAGAAGCCGGTCAAGAACCCCAGCTTCAGCTCATTCGCCTCTCCACAGGGTGGCAGCATTTTCAAGTCCGCTTGAGTGCAAACCTGGGGAAGGAGTCCCAGCAGAATTCGGAGGGAGAAATAAGCATGGGCAGAAGGCACCTATCCACTCAACTCTTGTTTCGGGAAACTCGATCGGCTCTCCCGTGTGTGCGTGGAGTCCTCAGTGCCATCCACGCAACGCAAAGGAACAGAACTGTAGAGAACCCGTGCCTCAGCAAAGATCGCCCTTCCTGAGCGTCAACTTCATCTATTGTGTGTTTTTGTGAAAGCATGAGAAATGGAACCTAAACGTAACTCGGAGTGAGAAGCAGGCCTGGAAGGAAGGCTGCTGTCGACTCACCTCTTGTTTGAGGAGATTAGCACTGCTGTACCCTGTGTGCCTGGATGCCTAGTTCCCAGGCTACTAACACCAAGAATCAATCCTATGGAGTGACTGCGCTTGAGTTAACATTGCCGTTCCTGAAGCAGGAGGAATTTGACACTGCTCGTGTACGAGAGACCGGGCAAAGGGTCCCAGACGTGAAATGGAGTGAGAAACAGGCCGGTGCGGAAGGCAGCTCTCAAGTCACCTCTGGTTTATGAGGCTAGTACCCTTGCCCCGGGGGTGCCTGCAGGCCTAAAGCCAACCACCTAACTCAAAGGAACAACTCTGTAGGGAATTCCTGCTTCGGCTAAAAGAGCCATGCCTCAGGGTGGACGCATTTTGCTGTGTGCATGCGTGAGCGCACTGCAAGTGAGTCCAAAACCATTTTCCTTGTGAGACCCAGGCCCCGGAAGAATCCGTACTCCAGGCTCTCTCCCGTGGTGCCCAGTGAACTGCTTTCTCCTTCAGAGAGGTGGACGGTAGCTAAAGCACGTTTTCTCTACACTGCCGTTCCTTCGAGTGAGGTGCCTGGATATTAGACCTCCACACACCCGTGCAAGAGCAATGCTAGTTTTATGGAACTAGAGCTCGTTGGAGAGGTGCCTTCTGCACAGGCCTCTTTCTCCCTCCGTGTTATGTATGGAACCCGTTCTCCAGGCTCTCTCCCGTGGTGCCCAGTGAACTGCTTTCTCCTTCAGAGAGGTGGACGGTAGCTAAAGCACGTTTTCTCTACACTGCCGTTCCATCCAGTGAGGTGCCTGGATATTAGACCTCCACACACCCGTGCAAGAGCAATGCTAGGTTTATGGAACTAGAGCTCGTTGGAGAGGTGCCTTCTGCACAGGCCTCTTTCTCCCTCCGTGTTATGTATGCAACACGTTCCCCAGGCTCTCTCCCATGGTACACAGTAAACTGCTTTCTCCTTCAGACACGTGGAAGGTAGCCAAAGCGCGTTTTCTCTACACTCTTGCTGCATCGAGGCCGGTGCCGGGATATTAGACCTCCACACACCCGTGTAAGAGCAATGCTGCTTTCATTAAACTGGAGCTCGTTCGAGAGGTGCCTTCTGCACCGACCTGTTTCTCCCTCCGTGTTAGGTATGGAAACCGTTCCCCAGGCTCTCCCCCGTGGTACACCGTAAACTGCTTTCTCCTTCAGAGAGGTGGACGGTAGCTAAAGCACGGATCCTCTACACTGTTCTTCATTTGAGGGAGGTGCCTGGATATTAGACCTCCACACACCCGTGCAAGAGCAATGCTAGTTTTATGAAACTAGAGCTCGTTGCAGAGGTGCCTCCTGCACAGGCCTCTTTCTCCGTGTTATGTGTGGAACCCGTTCCCCAGGCTCTCTCCCGTGGTTCACAATAAACTGCTTCCTCCTTCAGAGAGGTGGACTGTAGCTAAAGCACATTTTCTCTACACTCTTGCTGCATCGAGGCCGGTGCCTGTATATTAGACCACCACACACCCGTGCAAGAGCAATGCTGCTTTCCTTAAACTGGAGCTCGTTCGAGAGGTGCCTTCTGCACCGGCCTGTTTCTCCCTCTGTGTTATGTATGGAACCCGTTTCCCAGGCTCTCACCCGTGGTACACGGTAAAGAGCTTTCTCCTTCAGAGATGTGGACGTTAGTTAAAGCAAGTTTTCTCTACACTCTTGCTCCTTCGAGGGAGGTGCCTGGATATTAGACCTCCACACACCCGTGCAAGAGCAATGCTGCTTTCATTAAACTGGAGCTCGTTCGAGAGGTGCCTTCTGCACTGGCCTGTTTCTCCCTCTGTGTTATGTATGGAAACCGTTCCCCAGGCGCTCACCCGTGGTACACCGTAAACTGCTTTCTCCTTCAGAGAGGTGGACGGTAGCTAAAGCACCGTTTCTCTACACTGTTCTTCATATGAGGGAGGTGCCTGGATATTAGACCTCCACACACCCGTGCAAGAGCAATGCTAGTTTTATGAAACTAGAGCTCATTGGAGAGGTGCCTTCTGCACAGGCTTCTTTCTCCCTCCGTGTTATGTATGGAACCCGTTCCCCAGGCTCTCTCCCGTGGTACACAGTAAACTGCTTTCTCCTTCAGAGAGGTGGACTGTAGCTAAAGCACATTTTCTCTACACTCTTGCTGCATCGAGGCCGGTGACTGGATATTAGAACTCCACACACCCGTGCAAGAGCAATGCTACTTTCATTAAAATAGAGCTCGTTCGAGAAGTGCCTTCTGCACCGACCTGTCTCTCCCTCCGTGTTATGTATGCAACCCGTTCCCCAGGCTCTCACCCGTGGTACACGCTAAAGAGCTTTCTCCTTCAGAGATGTGGACGTTAGTTGAAGCAAGTTTTCTCTACACTCTTGCTACTTCGAAGGAGGTGCCTGGATATTAGACCTCCACACACCCGTGCAAAGAGAATGCTAGTTCATGAAACTAGAGCTCCTTCGAGAGGTGCCTTCTGCACCAGCATATTTCTCCCTCTGTGTTAGGTATGGAACCCGTTCCCCAGGCTCTCACCAGGGCTACACTGTAAACTGCTTTAACCTTCAGAGAGGTGGACGGTAGCTAAAGCACGGTTTCTCTACCCTGTTCTTCATTTGAGGGAGGTGCCTGGATTTAGACCTCCACACACCCGTGCAAGAGCAATGCTAGTTTTATGGAACTAGAGCTCGTTGGAGAGGTGCCTTCTCCACAAGCCTGTTTCTCCCTCCGTGTTATGTATGCAACCCCTTCCCCAGGCTCTCTCCCGTGGTACACAGTAAACTGCTTTTTCCTTCAGACAGGTGGACGGTAGCCAAAGCGCGTTTTCTCTGCACTCTTGCTGCATCGAGGCCGGTGCCTGGATATTAGACCACCACACACCCGTGCAAGAGCAATGCTGCTTTCATTAAACTGGAGCTCGTTCGAAAGGTGCCTTCTGCACCGGCCTGTTTCTCCCTCCGTGTTATGTATGGGACCCTTTCCCCAGGCTCTCACCAGGCCTACACTGGAAACTGCTTTCTCCTTCAGAGAGGTAGACGGTAGCTAAAGCACGGATCCTCTACACTGTTCTTCATTTGAGGGAGGTGCCTGGATATTAGACCTCCACACACCCGTGTAAGAGGAATGCTAGTTTTATGGAACTAGAGCTCGTTGGAGAGGTGCCTTCTGCACAGGCCTCTTTCTCCCTCCGTGTTATGTATGGAACCCGTTCTCCAGGCTCTCTCCCGTGGTGCACAGTAAACTGCTTTCTCCTTCAGACAGGTGGACGGTACCAAAGCGCGTTTTCTCTCCACTCTTGCTGCATCGAGGCCGGTGCCTGGATATTAGACCTCCACACACCCGTGCAAGAGCAATGCTGCTTTCATTAAACTGGAGCTCGTTCGAGAGGTGCCTTCTGCACCGGCCTGTTTCTCCCTCCGTGTTATGTATGGAACCCGTTCCCCTGGCTCTCACCAGGCCTACACTGTAAACTGCTTTCTCCTTGAGAGAGGTGGACGGTAGCTAAAGCACGGTTCCTCTACACTGTTCTTCATTTGAGGGAGGTGCCTGGATATTAGACCTCCACACACCCGTGCAAGAGGAATGCTAGTTTTATGAAACTAGAGCTCGTTGGAGAGGTGCCTTCTGCACAGGCCTCTTTCCCCCTCCGTGTTATGTATGGAAGCCGTTCTCCAGGCCCCAGCGAAAGGCAGAACACTACTCCCCATGTGTTTCATCACGCTAGCACGGCAGCCCCACTTTTGCATGGAAGTCTAACAGCTAGTGTTCTAACTCGAAGAAACAACACTGTAGAGAAACCGTGCTTTAGCTACCGTCGACCTCTAGACGGAGGAAGCATTACACGGAGTGCCGTGGCTGAGAGCCTGGGGAACGGGTTCCATACGTGAAACCAAGGGAGAAATAGGTCCGGGCAGAAGGCACCTCTGGACTCAGCTCTTGCTACCTGAAGCTCACACTACTGCTCCATGTGTGCTTGGAATGCTATGTGCTCGACACTGACTGGGAAGAAACAAGCTTGTAAAGAATCCCAGCTGCAGCTCATTCGCCTACCAGGCTACTAACACCAAGAATCAATGCTGCAGCGTTACTGCGCTTTAGCTAACATTGCCGTTCCTGAAGCCGCAGGAGTTGTATAGTGCTCGTGTATGAGAGACCGGGGAAAGGGTCCCATACGTGAAATGGAGTGAGAAACAGGCCGGTGCGGAAGGCAGCTCTCAACTCACCTCTTGTTTATGAGGCTAGTACCCTTGCCCCGGGTGTGCCTGCAGGCCATAAGCCAACCACCTAAGTCAAAGGAACAACTCTGTAGGGAATTCCTGCTTCGGCTAAAAGAGCCATGCCTCAGGGTGGACGCATTGTGTGGTGTGCATGCGTGAGTGCACAGCAAGTGAGTCCAAAACCATTTTCCTTGTGAGACCCAGGCGCCGGAAGAAGCCAGAACACGACTCCCCACTTGCTCCATGAAACTAGTACTGCGGCCCCACTTTTGAATGGAAGTCTAATAGCTAGCTTTCTAACTCGAAGAAACAGCACTGTAGAGAAACCGTGCTTTAGCTACCGTCGACCTCTCTGTGGGCGAAGCAGTTCAGGGTGTACTGTGGCTGAGAGCCTGGGGACGGTTTCAATATCGTAATATCGGGGGAGAGACAGGCCGGTACAGAAGGCAGCCCTCAACCCACATCATGGTTATGGGGCTAGTACCGTTGCCCAGGGTGTGTGTGCAGGCTTAAACAGAGCCACCTAACTCGAAGGAAAAACTCGGTTGAGAGCCTGTGCTTCAGGTAAAACAGCTGCTCCTGAGGGTGGAAGCATGTTGTTGTGTGCGTGCGTGAGAGCACTGCAAGGGCGTCCAAAGCTTTTTGCGAGTGAGACTCAGGCCCCAGCGAAAGGCAGAACACGACTCCCCATGTGTTTGACCAAGCTAGCACGGCAGCCCCACATTTGCATGGAAGTCTAATAGCTAGCGTTCTAACTCGAAGAAACTACACAGTAGAGAAACTGTGCTTTAGCTACTGTCGACCTCTCTGTGGGCGAAGCAGTTTAGGGTGTACTGTGGCTGAGAGCCTGGGGACATTTTCCATTTTGTAAAATCGGGGGAGAGACAGGCCGGTACAGAAGGCAGCTCTCAACTCACATCATGGTTATGGGGCTAGTACCGTTGCCCTGGGTGTGTGTGCAGGCTTAAAGACAGCCACCTAACTCGAAGGGAAAACATGGTAGAGGATCCGTGCTTCAGCTAAAACAGCCGCTCCTGAGGGTGGAAGCATCTGGTTGTGTGCGTGCGTGAGAGGACTGCAAGGGAGTCCAAAGTTTCTACGAGTGAGACTCGGGCCCCAGCAAAAGGCAGAAGACGACTCCCCGTGTGTTTCATTTAGCTAGCACTGCGGCCCTACTTTTGCATGGAAGTCTAATCGCTAGCGTTCTCCCTGGAAGAAACAACACGGTAGAGAAACCGTGCTTTAGCTACCATCCACCTCTCTGAGGGAGGAAGCACTTTCCAGGCTACCGTGGGTGAGAGCCTGAGGAACGGGTTCCTTACGTGAAACCGAGGGAGAAGGAGTCCGGGCCAGAAGGCTCCTCTCGACTCGGCTCTTGTTACCTGAAGCTAACACTTCGGCTCCATGTGTGCACAGGAATGCTAAGGGCTCCACACTGATTTGGCAGAAAGAAGCCGGTCAAGAACCCCAGCTTCAGCTCATTCGCCTCTCCACAGGGTGGCAGCATTTTCAAGTCCGCTTGAGTGCAAACCTGGGGAAGGAGTCCCAGCAGAATTCGGAGGGAGAAATAAGCATGGGCAGAAGGCACCTATCCACTCAACTCTTGTTTCGGGAAACTCGATCGGCTCTCCCGTGTGTGCGTGGAGTCCTCAGTGCCATCCACGCAACGCAAAGGAACAGAACTGTAGAGAACCCGTGCCTCAGCAAAGATCGCCCTTCCTGAGCGTCAACTTCATCTATTGTGTGTTTTTGTGAAAGCATGAGAAATGGAACCTAAACGTAACTCGGAGTGAGAAGCAGGCCTGGAAGGAAGGCTGCTGTCGACTCACCTCTTGTTTGAGGAGATTAGCACTGCTGTACCCTGTGTGCCTGGATGCCTAGTTCCCAGGCTACTAACACCAAGAATCAATCCTATGGAGTGACTGCGCTTGAGTTAACATTGCCGTTCCTGAAGCAGGAGGAATTTGACACTGCTCGTGTACGAGAGACCGGGCAAAGGGTCCCAGACGTGAAATGGAGTGAGAAACAGGCCGGTGCGGAAGGCAGCTCTCAAGTCACCTCTGGTTTATGAGGCTAGTACCCTTGCCCCGGGGGTGCCTGCAGGCCTAAAGCCAACCACCTAACTCAAAGGAACAACTCTGTAGGGAATTCCTGCTTCGGCTAAAAGAGCCATGCCTCAGGGTGGACGCATTTTGCTGTGTGCATGCGTGAGCGCACTGCAAGTGAGTCCAAAACCATTTTCCTTGTGAGACCCAGGCCCCGGAAGAATCCGTACTCCAGGCTCTCTCCCGTGGTGCCCAGTGAACTGCTTTCTCCTTCAGAGAGGTGGACGGTAGCTAAAGCACGTTTTCTCTACACTGCCGTTCCTTCGAGTGAGGTGCCTGGATATTAGACCTCCACACACCCGTGCAAGAGCAATGCTAGTTTTATGGAACTAGAGCTCGTTGGAGAGGTGCCTTCTGCACAGGCCTCTTTCTCCCTCCGTGTTATGTATGGAACCCGTTCTCCAGGCTCTCTCCCGTGGTGCCCAGTGAACTGCTTTCTCCTTCAGAGAGGTGGACGGTAGCTAAAGCACGTTTTCTCTACACTGCCGTTCCATCCAGTGAGGTGCCTGGATATTAGACCTCCACACACCCGTGCAAGAGCAATGCTAGGTTTATGGAACTAGAGCTCGTTGGAGAGGTGCCTTCTGCACAGGCCTCTTTCTCCCTCCGTGTTATGTATGCAACACGTTCCCCAGGCTCTCTCCCATGGTACACAGTAAACTGCTTTCTCCTTCAGACACGTGGAAGGTAGCCAAAGCGCGTTTTCTCTACACTCTTGCTGCATCGAGGCCGGTGCCGGGATATTAGACCTCCACACACCCGTGTAAGAGCAATGCTGCTTTCATTAAACTGGAGCTCGTTCGAGAGGTGCCTTCTGCACCGACCTGTTTCTCCCTCCGTGTTAGGTATGGAAACCGTTCCCCAGGCTCTCCCCCGTGGTACACCGTAAACTGCTTTCTCCTTCAGAGAGGTGGACGGTAGCTAAAGCACGGATCCTCTACACTGTTCTTCATTTGAGGGAGGTGCCTGGATATTAGACCTCCACACACCCGTGCAAGAGCAATGCTAGTTTTATGAAACTAGAGCTCGTTGCAGAGGTGCCTCCTGCACAGGCCTCTTTCTCCGTGTTATGTGTGGAACCCGTTCCCCAGGCTCTCTCCCGTGGTTCACAATAAACTGCTTCCTCCTTCAGAGAGGTGGACTGTAGCTAAAGCACATTTTCTCTACACTCTTGCTGCATCGAGGCCGGTGCCTGTATATTAGACCACCACACACCCGTGCAAGAGCAATGCTGCTTTCCTTAAACTGGAGCTCGTTCGAGAGGTGCCTTCTGCACCGGCCTGTTTCTCCCTCTGTGTTATGTATGGAACCCGTTTCCCAGGCTCTCACCCGTGGTACACGGTAAAGAGCTTTCTCCTTCAGAGATGTGGACGTTAGTTAAAGCAAGTTTTCTCTACACTCTTGCTCCTTCGAGGGAGGTGCCTGGATATTAGACCTCCACACACCCGTGCAAGAGCAATGCTGCTTTCATTAAACTGGAGCTCGTTCGAGAGGTGCCTTCTGCACCGGCCTGTTTCTCCCTCTGTGTTATGTATGGAAACCGTTCCCCAGGTGCTCACCCGTGGTACACCGTAAACTGCTTTCTCCTTCAGAGAGGTGGACGGTAGCTAAAGCACCGTCTCCCTCTGTGTTAGGTATGGAACCCGTTCCCCAGGCTCTCACCAGGGCTACACTGTAAACTGCTTTAACCTTCAGAGAGGTGGACGGTAGCTAAAGCACGGTTTCTCTACCCTGTTCTTCATTTGAGGGAGGTGCCTGGATTTAGACCTCCACACACCCGTGCAAGAGCAATGCTAGTTTTATGGAACTAGAGCTCGTTGGAGAGGTGCCTTCTCCACAAGCCTGTTTCTCCCTCCGTGTTATGTATGCAACCCCTTCCCCAGGCTCTCTCCCGTGGTACACGGTAAACTGCTTTTTCCTTCAGACAGGTGGACGGTAGCCAAAGCGCGTTTTCTCTGCACTCTTGCTGCATCGAGGCCGGTGCCTGGATATTAGACCACCACACACCCGTGCAAGAGCAATGCTGCTTTCATTAAACTGGAGCTCGTTCGAGAGGTGCCTTCTGCACCGGCCTGTTTCTCCCTCCGTGTTATGTATGGGACCCTTTCCCCAGGCTCTCACCAGGCCTACACTGGAAACTGCTTTCTCCTTCAGAGAGGTAGACGGTAGCTAAAGCACGGATCCTCTACACTGTTCTTCATTTGAGGGAGGTGCCTGGATATTAGACCTCCACACACCCGTGTAAGAGGAATGCTAGTTTTATGGAACTAGAGCTCGTTGGAGAGGTGCCTTCTGCACAGGCCTCTTTCTCCCTCCGTGTTATGTATGGAACCCGTTCTCCAGGCTCTCTCCCGTGGTGCACAGTAAACTGCTTTCTCCTTCAGACAGGTGGACGGTACCAAAGCGCGTTTTCTCTCCACTCTTGCTGCATCGAGGCCGGTGCCTGGATATTAGACCTCCACACACCCGTGCAAGAGCAATGCTGCTTTCATTAAACTGGAGCTCGTTCGAGAGGTGCCTTCTGCACCGGCCTGTTTCTCCCTCCGTGTTATGTATGGAACCCGTTCCCCTGGCTCTCACCAGGCCTACACTGTAAACTGCTTTCTCCTTGAGAGAGGTGGACGGTAGCTAAAGCACGGTTCCTCTACACTGTTCTTCATTTGAGGGAGGTGCCTGGATATTAGACCTCCACACACCCGTGCAAGAGGAATGCTAGTTTTATGAAACTAGAGCTCGTTGGAGAGGTGCCTTCTGCACAGGCCTCTTTCCCCCTCCGTGTTATGTATGGAAGCCGTTCTCCAGGCCCCAGCGAAAGGCAGAACACTACTCCCCATGTGTTTCATCACGCTAGCACGGCAGCCCCACTTTTGCATGGAAGTCTAACAGCTAGTGTTCTAACTCGAAGAAACAACACTGTAGAGAAACCGTGCTTTAGCTACCGTCGACCTCTAGACGGAGGAAGCATTACACGGAGTGCCGTGGCTGAGAGCCTGGGGAACGGGTTCCATACGTGAAACCAAGGGAGAAATAGGTCCGGGCAGAAGGCACCTCTGGACTCAGCTCTTGCTACCTGAAGCTCACACTACTGCTCCATGTGTGCTTGGAATGCTATGTGCTCGACACTGACTGGGAAGAAACAAGCTTGTAAAGAATCCCAGCTGCAGCTCATTCGCCTACCAGGCTACTAACACCAAGAATCAATGCTGCAGCGTTACTGCGCTTTAGCTAACATTGCCGTTCCTGAAGCCGCAGGAGTTGTATAGTGCTCGTGTATGAGAGACCGGGGAAAGGGTCCCATACGTGAAATGGAGTGAGAAACAGGCCGGTGCGGAAGGCAGCTCTCAACTCACCTCTTGTTTATGAGGCTAGTACCCTTGCCCCGGGTGTGCCTGCAGGCCATAAGCCAACCACCTAAGTCAAAGGAACAACTCTGTAGGGAATTCCTGCTTCGGCTAAAAGAGCCATGCCTCAGGGTGGACGCATTGTGTGGTGTGCATGCGTGAGTGCACAGCAAGTGAGTCCAAAACCATTTTCCTTGTGAGACCCAGGCGCCGGAAGAAGCCAGAACACGACTCCCCACTTGCTCCATGAAACTAGTACTGCGGCCCCACTTTTGAATGGAAGTCTAATAGCTAGCTTTCTAACTCGAAGAAACAGCACTGTAGAGAAACCGTGCTTTAGCTACCGTCGACCTCTCTGTGGGCGAAGCAGTTCAGGGTGTACTGTGGCTGAGAGCCTGGGGACGGTTTCAATATCGTAATATCGGGGGAGAGACAGGCCGGTACAGAAGGCAGCCCTCAACCCACATCATGGTTATGGGGCTAGTACCGTTGCCCAGGGTGTGTGTGCAGGCTTAAACAGAGCCACCTAACTCGAAGGAAAAACTCGGTTGAGAGCCTGTGCTTCAGGTAAAACAGCTGCTCCTGAGGGTGGAAGCATGTTGTTGTGTGCGTGCGTGAGAGCACTGCAAGGGCGTCCAAAGCTTTTTGCGAGTGAGACTCAGGCCCCAGCGAAAGGCAGAACACGACTCCCCATGTGTTTGACCAAGCTAGCACGGCAGCCCCACATTTGCATGGAAGTCTAATAGCTAGCGTTCTAACTCGAAGAAACTACACAGTAGAGAAACTGTGCTTTAGCTACTGTCGACCTCTCTGTGGGCGAAGCAGTTTAGGGTGTACTGTGGCTGAGAGCCTGGGGACATTTTCCATTTTGTAAAATCGGGGGAGAGACAGGCCGGTACAGAAGGCAGCTCTCAACTCACATCATGGTTATGGGGCTAGTACCGTTGCCCTGGGTGTGTGTGCAGGCTTAAAGACAGCCACCTAACTCGAAGGGAAAACATGGTAGAGGATCCGTGCTTCAGCTAAAACAGCCGCTCCTGAGGGTGGAAGCATCTGGTTGTGTGCGTGCGTGAGAGGACTGCAAGGGAGTCCAAAGTTTCTACGAGTGAGACTCGGGCCCCAGCAAAAGGCAGAAGACGACTCCCCGTGTGTTTCATTTAGCTAGCACTGCGGCCCTACTTTTGCATGGAAGTCTAATCGCTAGCGTTCTCCCTGGAAGAAACAACACGGTAGAGAAACCGTGCTTTAGCTACCATCCACCTCTCTGAGGGAGGAAGCACTTTCCAGGCTACCGTGGGTGAGAGCCTGAGGAACGGGTTCCTTACGTGAAACCGAGGGAGAAGGAGTCCGGGCCAGAAGGCTCCTCTCGACTCGGCTCTTGTACCTGAAGCTAACACTTCGGCTCCATGTGTGCACAGGAATGCTAAGGGCTCCACACTGATTTGGCAGAAAGAAGCCGGTCAAGAACCCCAGCTTCAGCTCATTCGCCTCTCCACAGGGTGGCAGCATTTTCAAGTCCGCTTGAGTGCAAACCTGGGGAAGGAGTCCCAGCAGAATTCGGAGGGAGAAATAAGCATGGGCAGAAGGCACCTATCCACTCAACTCTTGTTTCGGGAAACTCGATCGGCTCTCCCGTGTGTGCGTGGAGTCCTCAGTGCCATCCACGCAACGCAAAGGAACAGAACTGTAGAGAACCCGTGCCTCAGCAAAGATCGCCCTTCCTGAGCGTCAACTTCATCTATTGTGTGTTTTTGTGAAAGCATGAGAAATGGAACCTAAACGTAACTCGGAGTGAGAAGCAGGCCTGGAAGGAAGGCTGCTGTCGACTCACCTCTTGTTTGAGGAGATTAGCACTGCTGTACCCTGTGTGCCTGGATGCCTAGTTCCCAGGCTACTAACACCAAGAATCAATCCTATGGAGTGACTGCGCTTGAGTTAACATTGCCGTTCCTGAAGCAGGAGGAATTTGACACTGCTCGTGTACGAGAGACCGGGCAAAGGGTCCCAGACGTGAAATGGAGTGAGAAACAGGCCGGTGCGGAAGGCAGCTCTCAAGTCACCTCTGGTTTATGAGGCTAGTACCCTTGCCCCGGGGGTGCCTGCAGGCCTAAAGCCAACCACCTAACTCAAAGGAACAACTCTGTAGGGAATTCCTGCTTCGGCTAAAAGAGCCATGCCTCAGGGTGGACGCATTTTGCTGTGTGCATGCGTGAGCGCACTGCAAGTGAGTCCAAAACCATTTTCCTTGTGAGACCCAGGCCCCGGAAGAATCCGTACTCCAGGCTCTCTCCCGTGGTGCCCAGTGAACTGCTTTCTCCTTCAGAGAGGTGGACGGTAGCTAAAGCACGTTTTCTCTACACTGCCGTTCCTTCGAGTGAGGTGCCTGGATATTAGACCTCCACACACCCGTGCAAGAGCAATGCTAGTTTTATGGAACTAGAGCTCGTTGGAGAGGTGCCTTCTCCACAGGCCTCTTTCTCCCTCCGTGTTATGTATGGAACCCGTTCTCCAAGCTCTCTCCCGTGGTGCCCAGTGAACTGCTTTCTCCTTCAGAGAGGTGGACGGTAGCTAAAGCACGTTTTCTCTACACTGCCGTTCCATCCAGTGAGGTGCCTGGATATTAGACCTCCACACACCCGTGCAAGAGCAATGCTAGGTTTATGGAACTAGAGCTCGTTGGAGAGGTGCCTTCTGCACAGGCCTCTTTCTCCCTCCGTGTTATGTATGCAACACGTTCCCCAGGCTCTCTCCCATGGTACACAGTAAACTGCTTTCTCCTTCAGACACGTGGAAGGTAGCCAAAGCGCGTTTTCTCTACACTCTTGCTGCATCGAGGCCGGTGCCGGGATATTAGACCTCCACACACCCGTGTAAGAGCAATGCTGCTTTCATTAAACTGGAGCTCGTTCGAGAGGTGCCTTCTGCACCGACCTGTTTCTCCCTCCGTGTTAGGTATGGAAACCGTTCCCCAGGCTCTCCCCCGTGGTACACCGTAAACTGCTTTCTCCTTCAGAGAGGTGGACGGTAGCTAAAGCACGGATCCTCTACACTGTTCTTCATTTGAGGGAGGTGCCTGGATATTAGACCTCCACACACCCGTGCAAGAGCAATGCTAGTTTTATGAAACTAGAGCTCGTTGCAGAGGTGCCTCCTGCACAGGCCTCTTTCTCCGTGTTATGTGTGGAACCCGTTCCCCAGGCTCTCTCCCGTGGTTCACAATAAACTGCTTCCTCCTTCAGAGAGGTGGACTGTAGCTAAAGCACATTTTCTCTACACTCTTGCTGCATCGAGGCCGGTGCCTGTATATTAGACCACCACACACCCGTGCAAGAGCAATGCTGCTTTCCTTAAACTGGAGCTCGTTCGAGAGGTGCCTTCTGCACCGGCCTGTTTCTCCCTCTGTGTTATGTATGGAACCCGTTTCCCAGGCTCTCACCCGTGGTACACGGTAAAGAGCTTTCTCCTTCAGAGATGTGGACGTTAGTTAAAGCAAGTTTTCTCTACACTCTTGCTCCTTCGAGGGAGGTGCCTGGATATTAGACCTCCACACACCCGTGCAAGAGCAATGCTGCTTTCATTAAACTGGAGCTCGTTCGAGAGGTGCCTTCTGCACTGGCCTGTTTCTCCCTCTGTGTTATGTATGGAAACCGTTCCCCAGGCGCTCACCCGTGGTACACCGTAAACTGCTTTCTCCTTCAGAGAGGTGGACGGTAGCTAAAGCACCGTTTCTCTACACTGTTCTTCATATGAGGGAGGTGCCTGGATATTAGACCTCCACACACCCGTGCAAGAGCAATGCTAGTTTTATGAAACTAGAGCTCATTGGAGAGGTGCCTTCTGCACAGGCTTCTTTCTCCCTCCGTGTTATGTATGGAACCCGTTCCCCAGGCTCTCTCCCGTGGTACACAGTAAACTGCTTTCTCCTTCAGAGAGGTGGACTGTAGCTAAAGCACATTTTCTCTACACTCTTGCTGCATCGAGGCCGGTGACTGGATATTAGAACTCCACACACCCGTGCAAGAGCAATGCTACTTTCATTAAAATAGAGCTCGTTCGAGAAGTGCCTTCTGCACCGGCCTGTCTCTCCCTCCGTGTTATGTATGCAACCCGTTCCCCAGGCTCTCACCCGTGGTACACGCTAAAGAGCTTTCTCCTTCAGAGATGTGGACGTTAGTTGAAGCAAGTTTTCTCTACACTCTTGCTACTTCGAAGGAGGTGCCTGGATATTAGACCTCCACACACCCGTGCAAAGAGAATGCTAGTTCATGAAACTAGAGCTCCTTCGAGAGGTGCCTTCTGCACCAGCATATTTCTCCCTCTGTGTTAGGTATGGAACCCGTTCCCCAGGCTCTCACCAGGGCTACACTGTAAACTGCTTTAACCTTCAGAGAGGTGGACGGTAGCTAAAGCACGGTTTCTCTACCCTGTTCTTCATTTGAGGGAGGTGCCTGGATTTAGACCTCCACACACCCGTGCAAGAGCAATGCTAGTTTTATGGAACTAGAGCTCGTTGGAGAGGTGCCTTCTCCACAAGCCTGTTTCTCCCTCCGTGTTATGTATGCAACCCCTTCCCCAGGCTCTCTCCCGTGGTACACAGTAAACTGCTTTTTCCTTCAGACAGGTGGACGGTAGCCAAAGCGCGTTTTCTCTGCACTCTTGCTGCATCGAGGCCGGTGCCTGGATATTAGACCACCACACACCCGTGCAAGAGCAATGCTGCTTTCATTAAACTGGAGCTCGTTCGAAAGGTGCCTTCTGCACCGGCCTGTTTCTCCCTCCGTGTTATGTATGGGACCCTTTCCCCAGGCTCTCACCAGGCCTACACTGGAAACTGCTTTCTCCTTCAGAGAGGTAGACGGTAGCTAAAGCACGGATCCTCTACACTGTTCTTCATTTGAGGGAGGTGCCTGGATATTAGACCTCCACACACCCGTGTAAGAGGAATGCTAGTTTTATGGAACTAGAGCTCGTTGGAGAGGTGCCTTCTGCACAGGCCTCTTTCTCCCTCCGTGTTATGTATGGAACCCGTTCTCCAGGCTCTCTCCCGTGGTGCACAGTAAACTGCTTTCTCCTTCAGACAGGTGGACGGTACCAAAGCGCGTTTTCTCTCCACTCTTGCTGCATCGAGGCCGGTGCCTGGATATTAGACCTCCACACACCCGTGCAAGAGCAATGCTGCTTTCATTAAACTGGAGCTCGTTCGAGAGGTGCCTTCTGCACCGGCCTGTTTCTCCCTCCGTGTTATGTATGGAACCCGTTCCCCTGGCTCTCACCAGGCCTACACTGTAAACTGCTTTCTCCTTGAGAGAGGTGGACGGTAGCTAAAGCACGGTTCCTCTACACTGTTCTTCATTTGAGGGAGGTGCCTGGATATTAGACCTCCACACACCCGTGCAAGAGGAATGCTAGTTTTATGAAACTAGAGCTCGTTGGAGAGGTGCCTTCTGCACAGGCCTCTTTCCCCCTCCGTGTTATGTATGGAAGCCGTTCTCCAGGCCCCAGCGAAAGGCAGAACACTACTCCCCATGTGTTTCATCACGCTAGCACGGCAGCCCCACTTTTGCATGGAAGTCTAACAGCTAGTGTTCTAACTCGAAGAAACAACACTGTAGAGAAACCGTGCTTTAGCTACCGTCGACCTCTAGACGGAGGAAGCATTACACGGAGTGCCGTGGCTGAGAGCCTGGGGAACGGGTTCCATACGTGAAACCAAGGGAGAAATAGGTCCGGGCAGAAGGCACCTCTGGACTCAGCTCTTGCTACCTGAAGCTCACACTACTGCTCCATGTGTGCTTGGAATGCTATGTGCTCGACACTGACTGGGAAGAAACAAGCTTGTAAAGAATCCCAGCTGCAGCTCATTCGCCTACCAGGCTACTAACACCAAGAATCAATGCTGCAGCGTTACTGCGCTTTAGCTAACATTGCCGTTCCTGAAGCCGCAGGAGTTGTATAGTGCTCGTGTATGAGAGACCGGGGAAAGGGTCCCATACGTGAAATGGAGTGAGAAACAGGCCGGTGCGGAAGGCAGCTCTCAACTCACCTCTTGTTTATGAGGCTAGTACCCTTGCCCCGGGTGTGCCTGCAGGCCATAAGCCAACCACCTAAGTCAAAGGAACAACTCTGTAGGGAATTCCTGCTTCGGCTAAAAGAGCCATGCCTCAGGGTGGACGCATTGTGTGGTGTGCATGCGTGAGTGCACAGCAAGTGAGTCCAAAACCATTTTCCTTGTGAGACCCAGGCGCCGGAAGAAGCCAGAACACGACTCCCCACTTGCTCCATGAAACTAGTACTGCGGCCCCACTTTTGAATGGAAGTCTAATAGCTAGCTTTCTAACTCGAAGAAACAGCACTGTAGAGAAACCGTGCTTTAGCTACCGTCGACCTCTCTGTGGGCGAAGCAGTTCAGGGTGTACTGTGGCTGAGAGCCTGGGGACGGTTTCAATATCGTAATATCGGGGGAGAGACAGGCCGGTACAGAAGGCAGCCCTCAACCCACATCATGGTTATGGGGCTAGTACCGTTGCCCAGGGTGTGTGTACAGGCTTAAACAGAGCCACCTAACTCGAAGGAAAAACTCGGTTGAGAGCCTGTGCTTCAGGTAAAACAGCTGCTCCTGAGGGTGGAAGCATGTTGTTGTGTGCGTGCGTGAGAGCACTGCAAGGGCGTCCAAAGCTTTTTGCGAGTGAGACTCAGGCCCCAGCGAAAGGCAGAACACGACTCCCCATGTGTTTGACCAAGCTAGCACGGCAGCCCCACATTTGCATGGAAGTCTAATAGCTAGCGTTCTAACTCGAAGAAACTACACAGTAGAGAAACTGTGCTTTAGCTACTGTCGACCTCTCTGTGGGCGAAGCAGTTTAGGGTGTACTGTGGCTGAGAGCCTGGGGACATTTTCCATTTTGTAAAATCGGGGGAGAGACAGGCCGGTACAGAAGGCAGCTCTCAACTCACATCATGGTTATGGGGCTAGTACCGTTGCCCTGGGTGTGTGTGCAGGCTTAAAGACAGCCACCTAACTCGAAGGGAAAACATGGTAGAGGATCCGTGCTTCAGCTAAAACAGCCGCTCCTGAGGGTGGAAGCATCTGGTTGTGTGCGTGCGTGAGAGGACTGCAAGGGAGTCCAAAGTTTCTACGAGTGAGACTCGGGCCCCAGCAAAAGGCAGAAGACGACTCCCCGTGTGTTTCATTTAGCTAGCACTGCGGCCCTACTTTTGCATGGAAGTCTAATCGCTAGCGTTCTCCCTGGAAGAAACAACACGGTAGAGAAACCGTGCTTTAGCTACCATCCACCTCTCTGAGGGAGGAAGCACTTTCCAGGCTACCGTGGGTGAGAGCCTGAGGAACGGGTTCCTTACGTGAAACCGAGGGAGAAGGAGTCCGGGCCAGAAGGCTCCTCTCGACTCGGCTCTTGTTACCTGAAGCTAACACTTCGGCTCCATGTGTGCACAGGAATGCTAAGGGCTCCACACTGATTTGGCAGAAAGAAGCCGGTCAAGAACCCCAGCTTCAGCTCATTCGCCTCTCCACAGGGTGGCAGCATTTTCAAGTCCGCTTGAGTGCAAACCTGGGGAAGGAGTCCCAGCAGAATTCGGAGGGAGAAATAAGCATGGGCAGAAGGCACCTATCCACTCAACTCTTGTTTCGGGAAACTCGATCGGCTCTCCCGTGTGTGCGTGGAGTCCTCAGTGCCATCCACGCAACGCAAAGGAACAGAACTGTAGAGAACCCGTGCCTCAGCAAAGATCGCCCTTCCTGAGCGTCAACTTCATCTATTGTGTGTTTTTGTGAAAGCATGAGAAATGGAACCTAAACGTAACTCGGAGTGAGAAGCAGGCCTGGAAGGAAGGCTGCTGTCGACTCACCTCTTGTTTGAGGAGATTAGCACTGCTGTACCCTGTGTGCCTGGATGCCTAGTTCCCAGGCTACTAACACCAAGAATCAATCCTATGGAGTGACTGCGCTTGAGTTAACATTGCCGTTCCTGAAGCAGGAGGAATTTGACACTGCTCGTGTACGAGAGACCGGGCAAAGGGTCCCAGACGTGAAATGGAGTGAGAAACAGGCCGGTGCGGAAGGCAGCTCTCAAGTCACCTCTGGTTTATGAGGCTAGTACCCTTGCCCCGGGGGTGCCTGCAGGCCTAAAGCCAACCACCTAACTCAAAGGAACAACTCTGTAGGGAATTCCTGCTTCGGCTAAAAGAGCCATGCCTCAGGGTGGACGCATTTTGCTGTGTGCATGCGTGAGCGCACTGCAAGTGAGTCCAAAACCATTTTCCTTGTGAGACCCAGGCCCCGGAAGAATCCGTACTCCAGGCTCTCTCCCGTGGTGCCCAGTGAACTGCTTTCTCCTTCAGAGAGGTGGACGGTAGCTAAAGCACGTTTTCTCTACACTGCCGTTCCTTCGAGTGAGGTGCCTGGATATTAGACCTCCACACACCCGTGCAAGAGCAATGCTAGTTTTATGGAACTAGAGCTCGTTGGAGAGGTGCCTTCTGCACAGGCCTCTTTCTCCCTCCGTGTTATGTATGGAACCCGTTCTCCAGGCTCTCTCCCGTGGTGCCCAGTGAACTGCTTTCTCCTTCAGAGAGGTGGACGGTAGCTAAAGCACGTTTTCTCTACACTGCCGTTCCATCCAGTGAGGTGCCTGGATATTAGACCTCCACACACCCGTGCAAGAGCAATGCTAGGTTTATGGAACTAGAGCTCGTTGGAGAGGTGCCTTCTGCACAGGCCTCTTTCTCCCTCCGTGTTATGTATGCAACACGTTCCCCAGGCTCTCTCCCATGGTACACAGTAAACTGCTTTCTCCTTCAGACACGTGGAAGGTAGCCAAAGCGCGTTTTCTCTACACTCTTGCTGCATCGAGGCCGGTGCCGGGATATTAGACCTCCACACACCCGTGTAAGAGCAATGCTGCTTTCATTAAACTGGAGCTCGTTCGAGAGGTGCCTTCTGCACCGACCTGTTTCTCCCTCCGTGTTAGGTATGGAAACCGTTCCCCAGGCTCTCCCCCGTGGTACACCGTAAACTGCTTTCTCCTTCAGAGAGGTGGACGGTAGCTAAAGCACGGATCCTCTACACTGTTCTTCATTTGAGGGAGGTGCCTGGATATTAGACCTCCACACACCCGTGCAAGAGCAATGCTAGTTTTATGAAACTAGAGCTCGTTGCAGAGGTGCCTCCTGCACAGGCCTCTTTCTCCGTGTTATGTGTGGAACCCGTTCCCCAGGCTCTCTCCCGTGGTTCACAATAAACTGCTTCCTCCTTCAGAGAGGTGGACTGTAGCTAAAGCACATTTTCTCTACACTCTTGCTGCATCGAGGCCGGTGCCTGTATATTAGACCACCACACACCCGTGCAAGAGCAATGCTGCTTTCCTTAAACTGGAGCTCGTTCGAGAGGTGCCTTCTGCACCGGCCTGTTTCTCCCTCTGTGTTATGTATGGAACCCGTTTCCCAGGCTCTCACCCGTGGTACACGGTAAAGAGCTTTCTCCTTCAGAGATGTGGACGTTAGTTAAAGCAAGTTTTCTCTACACTCTTGCTCCTTCGAGGGAGGTGCCTGGATATTAGACCTCCACACACCCGTGCAAGAGCAATGCTGCTTTCATTAAACTGGAGCTCGTTCGAGAGGTGCCTTCTGCACTGGCCTGTTTCTCCCTCTGTGTTATGTATGGAAACCGTTCCCCAGGCGCTCACCCGTGGTACACCGTAAACTGCTTTCTCCTTCAGAGAGGTGGACGGTAGCTAAAGCACCGTTTCTCTACACTGTTCTTCATATGAGGGAGGTGCCTGGATATTAGACCTCCACACACCCGTGCAAGAGCAATGCTAGTTTTATGAAACTAGAGCTCATTGGAGAGGTGCCTTCTGCAC
The DNA here is from genome assembly GCF_964656455.1 of Halichoerus grypus. Classification (NCBI taxonomy): domain Eukaryota; kingdom Metazoa; phylum Chordata; class Mammalia; order Carnivora; family Phocidae; genus Halichoerus; species Halichoerus grypus. Next base: position 464,765 of record NW_027555004.1, on the reverse strand, counting down.
AGGCTTCTTTCTCCCTCCGTGTTATGTATGGAACCCGTTCCCCAGGCTCTCTCCCGTGGTACACAGTAAACTGCTTTCTCCTTCAGAGAGGTGGACTGTAGCTAAAGCACATTTTCTCTACACTCTTGCTGCATCGAGGCCGGTGACTGGATATTAGAACTCCACACACCCGTGCAAGAGCAATGCTACTTTCATTAAAATAGAGCTCGTTCGAGAAGTGCCTTCTGCACCGGCCTGTCTCTCCCTCCGTGTTATGTATGCAACCCGTTCCCCAGGCTCTCACCCGTGGTACACGCTAAAGAGCTTTCTCCTTCAGAGATGTGGACGTTAGTTGAAGCAAGTTTTCTCTACACTCTTGCTACTTCGAAGGAGGTGCCTGGATATTAGACCTCCACACACCCGTGCAAAGAGAATGCTAGTTCATGAAACTAGAGCTCCTTCGAGAGGTGCCTTCTGCACCAGCATATTTCTCCCTCTGTGTTAGGTATGGAACCCGTTCCCCAGGCTCTCACCAGGGCTACACTGTAAACTGCTTTAACCTTCAGAGAGGTGGACGGTAGCTAAAGCACGGTTTCTCTACCCTGTTCTTCATTTGAGGGAGGTGCCTGGATTTAGACCTCCACACACCCGTGCAAGAGCAATGCTAGTTTTATGGAACTAGAGCTCGTTGGAGAGGTGCCTTCTCCACAAGCCTGTTTCTCCCTCCGTGTTATGTATGCAACCCCTTCCCCAGGCTCTCTCCCGTGGTACACAGTAAACTGCTTTTTCCTTCAGACAGGTGGACGGTAGCCAAAGCGCGTTTTCTCTGCACTCTTGCTGCATCGAGGCCGGTGCCTGGATATTAGACCACCACACACCCGTGCAAGAGCAATGCTGCTTTCATTAAACTGGAGCTCGTTCGAAAGGTGCCTTCTGCACCGGCCTGTTTCTCCCTCCGTGTTATGTATGGGACCCTTTCCCCAGGCTCTCACCAGGCCTACACTGGAAACTGCTTTCTCCTTCAGAGAGGTAGACGGTAGCTAAAGCACGGATCCTCTACACTGTTCTTCATTTGAGGGAGGTGCCTGGATATTAGACCTCCACACACCCGTGTAAGAGGAATGCTAGTTTTATGGAACTAGAGCTCGTTGGAGAGGTGCCTTCTGCACAGGCCTCTTTCTCCCTCCGTGTTATGTATGGAACCCGTTCTCCAGGCTCTCTCCCGTGGTGCACAGTAAACTGCTTTCTCCTTCAGACAGGTGGACGGTACCAAAGCGCGTTTTCTCTCCACTCTTGCTGCATCGAGGCCGGTGCCTGGATATTAGACCTCCACACACCCGTGCAAGAGCAATGCTGCTTTCATTAAACTGGAGCTCGTTCGAGAGGTGCCTTCTGCACCGGCCTGTTTCTCCCTCCGTGTTATGTATGGAACCCGTTCCCCTGGCTCTCACCAGGCCTACACTGTAAACTGCTTTCTCCTTGAGAGAGGTGGACGGTAGCTAAAGCACGGTTCCTCTACACTGTTCTTCATTTGAGGGAGGTGCCTGGATATTAGACCTCCACACACCCGTGCAAGAGGAATGCTAGTTTTATGAAACTAGAGCTCGTTGGAGAGGTGCCTTCTGCACAGGCCTCTTTCCCCCTCCGTGTTATGTATGGAAGCCGTTCTCCAGGCCCCAGCGAAAGGCAGAACACTACTCCCCATGTGTTTCATCACGCTAGCACGGCAGCCCCACTTTTGCATGGAAGTCTAACAGCTAGTGTTCTAACTCGAAGAAACAACACTGTAGAGAAACCGTGCTTTAGCTACCGTCGACCTCTAGACGGAGGAAGCATTACACGGAGTGCCGTGGCTGAGAGCCTGGGGAACGGGTTCCATACGTGAAACCAAGGGAGAAATAGGTCCGGGCAGAAGGCACCTCTGGACTCAGCTCTTGCTACCTGAAGCTCACACTACTGCTCCATGTGTGCTTGGAATGCTATGTGCTCGACACTGACTGGGAAGAAACAAGCTTGTAAAGAATCCCAGCTGCAGCTCATTCGCCTACCAGGCTACTAACACCAAGAATCAATGCTGCAGCGTTACTGCGCTTTAGCTAACATTGCCGTTCCTGAAGCCGCAGGAGTTGTATAGTGCTCGTGTATGAGAGACCGGGGAAAGGGTCCCATACGTGAAATGGAGTGAGAAACAGGCCGGTGCGGAAGGCAGCTCTCAACTCACCTCTTGTTTATGAGGCTAGTACCCTTGCCCCGGGTGTGCCTGCAGGCCATAAGCCAACCACCTAACTCAAAGGAACAACTCTGTAGGGAATTCCTGCTTCGGCTAAAAGAGCCATGCCTCAGGGTGGACGCATTGTGTGGTGTGCATGCGTGAGTGCACAGCAAGTGAGTCCAAAACCATTTTCCTTGTGAGACCCAGGCGCCGGAAGAAGCCAGAACACGACTCCCCACTTGCTCCATGAAACTAGTACTGCGGCCCCACTTTTGAATGGAAGTCTAATAGCTAGCTTTCTAACTCGAAGAAACAGCACTGTAGAGAAACCGTGCTTTAGCTACCGTCGACCTCTCTGTGGGCGAAGCAGTTCAGGGTGTACTGTGGCTGAGAGCCTGGGGACGGTTTCAATATCGTAATATCGGGGGAGAGACAGGCCGGTACAGAAGGCAGCCCTCAACCCACATCATGGTTATGGGGCTAGTACCGTTGCCCAGGGTGTGTGTGCAGGCTTAAACAGAGCCACCTAACTCGAAGGAAAAACTCGGTTGAGAGCCTGTGCTTCAGGTAAAACAGCTGCTCCTGAGGGTGGAAGCATGTTGTTGTGTGCGTGCGTGAGAGCACTGCAAGGGCGTCCAAAGCTTTTTGCGAGTGAGACTCAGGCCCCAGCGAAAGGCAGAACACGACTCCCCATGTGTTTGACCAAGCTAGCACGGCAGCCCCACATTTGCATGGAAGTCTAATAGCTAGCGTTCTAACTCGAAGAAACTACACAGTAGAGAAACTGTGCTTTAGCTACTGTCGACCTCTCTGTGGGCGAAGCAGTTTAGGGTGTACTGTGGCTGAGAGCCTGGGGACATTTTCCATTTTGTAAAATCGGGGGAGAGACAGGCCGGTACAGAAGGCAGCTCTCAACTCACATCATGGTTATGGGGCTAGTACCGTTGCCCTGGGTGTGTGTGCAGGCTTAAAGACAGCCACCTAACTCGAAGGGAAAACATGGTAGAGGATCCGTGCTTCAGCTAAAACAGCCGCTCCTGAGGGTGGAAGCATCTGGTTGTGTGCGTGCGTGAGAGGACTGCAAGGGAGTCCAAAGTTTCTGCGAGTGAGACTCGGGCCCCAGCAAAAGGCAGAAGACGACTCCCCGTGTGTTTCATTTAGCTAGCACTGCGGCCCTACTTTTGCATGGAAGTCTAATCGCTAGCGTTCTCCCTGGAAGAAACAACACGGTAGAGAAACCGTGCTTTAGCTACCATCCACCTCTCTGAGGGAGGAAGCACTTTCCAGGCTACCGTGGGTGAGAGCCTGAGGAACGGGTTCCTTACGTGAAACCGAGGGAGAAGGAGTCCGGGCCAGAAGGCTCCTCTCGACTCGGCTCTTGTTACCTGAAGCTAACACTTCGGCTCCATGTGTGCACAGGAATGCTAAGGGCTCCACACTGATTTGGCAGAAAGAAGCCGGTCAAGAACCCCAGCTTCAGCTCATTCGCCTCTCCACAGGGTGGCAGCATTTTCAAGTCCGCTTGAGTGCAAACCTGGGGAAGGAGTCCCAGCAGAATTCGGAGCGAGAAATAAGCATGGGCAGAAGGCACCTATCCACTCAACTCTTGTTTCGGGAAACTCGATCGGCTCTCCCGTGTGTGCGTGGAGTCCTCAGTGCCATCCACGCAACGCAAAGGAACAGAACTGTAGAGAACCCGTGCCTCAGCAAAGATCGCCCTTCCTGAGCGTCAACTTCATCTATTGTGTGTTTTTGTGAAAGCATGAGAAATGGAACCTAAACGTAACTCGGAGTGAGAAGCAGGCCTGGAAGGAAGGCTGCTGTCGACTCACCTCTTGTTTGAGGAGATTAGCACTGCTGTACCCTGTGTGCCTGGATGCCTAGTTCCCAGGCTACTAACACCAAGAATCAATCCTATGGAGTGACTGCGCTTGAGTTAACATTGCCGTTCCTGAAGCAGGAGGAATTTGACACTGCTCGTGTACGAGAGACCGGGCAAAGGGTCCCAGACGTGAAATGGAGTGAGAAACAGGCCGGTGCGGAAGGCAGCTCTCAAGTCACCTCTGGTTTATGAGGCTAGTACCCTTGCCCCGGGGGTGCCTGCAGGCCTAAAGCCAACCACCTAACTCAAAGGAACAACTCTGTAGGGAATTCCTGCTTCGGCTAAAAGAGCCATGCCTCAGGGTGGACGCATTTTGCTGTGTGCATGCGTGAGCGCACTGCAAGTGAGTCCAAAACCATTTTCCTTGTGAGACCCAGGCCCCGGAAGAATCCGTACTCCAGGCTCTCTCCCGTGGTGCCCAGTGAACTGCTTTCTCCTTCAGAGAGGTGGACGGTAGCTAAAGCACGTTTTCTCTACACTGCCGTTCCTTCGAGTGAGGTGCCTGGATATTAGACCTCCACACACCCGTGCAAGAGCAATGCTAGTTTTATGGAACTAGAGCTCGTTGGAGAGGTGCCTTCTCCACAGGCCTCTTTCTCCCTCCGTGTTATGTATGGAACCCGTTCTCCAGGCTCTCTCCCGTGGTGCCCAGTGAACTGCTTTCTCCTTCAGAGAGGTGGACGGTAGCTAAAGCACGTTTTCTCTACACTGCCGTTCCATCCAGTGAGGTGCCTGGATATTAGACCTCCACACACCCGTGCAAGAGCAATGCTAGGTTTATGGAACTAGAGCTCGTTGGAGAGGTGCCTTCTGCACAGGCCTCTTTCTCCCTCCGTGTTATGTATGCAACACGTTCCCCAGGCTCTCTCCCATGGTACACAGTAAACTGCTTTCTCCTTCAGACACGTGGAAGGTAGCCAAAGCGCGTTTTCTCTACACTCTTGCTGCATCGAGGCCGGTGCCGGGATATTAGACCTCCACACACCCGTGCAAGAGCAATGCTGCTTTCATTAAACTGGAGCTCGTTCGAGAGGTGCCTTCTGCACCGACCTGTTTCTCCCTCCGTGTTAGGTATGGAAACCGTTCCCCAGGCTCTCCCCCGTGGTACACCGTAAACTGCTTTCTCCTTCAGAGAGGTGGACGGTAGCTAAAGCACGGATCCTCTACACTGTTCTTCATTTGAGGGAGGTGCCTGGATATTAGACCTCCACACACCCGTGCAAGAGCAATGCTAGTTTTATGAAACTAGAGCTCGTTGCAGAGGTGCCTCCTGCACAGGCCTCTTTCTCCGTGTTATGTGTGGAACCCGTTCCCCAGGCTCTCTCCCGTGGTTCACAATAAACTGCTTCCTCCTTCAGAGAGGTGGACTGTAGCTAAAGCACATTTTCTCTACACTCTTGCTGCATCGAGGCCGGTGCCTGGATATTAGACCACCACACACCCGTGCAAGAGCAATGCTGCTTTCCTTAAACTGGAGCTCGTTCGAGAGGTGCCTTCTGCACCGGCCTGTTTCTCCCTCTGTGTTATGTATGGAACCCGTTTCCCAGGCTCTCACCCGTGGTACACGGTAAAGAGCTTTCTCCTTCAGAGATGTGGACGTTAGTTAAAGCAAGTTTTCTCTACACTCTTGCTCCTTCGAGGGAGGTGCCTGGATATTAGACCTCCACACACCCGTGCAAGAGCAATGCTGCTTTCATTAAACTGGAGCTCGTTCGAGAGGTGCCTTCTGCACTGGCCTGTTTCTCCCTCTGTGTTATGTATGGAAACCGTTCCCCAGGCGCTCACCCGTGGTACACCGTAAATTGCTTTCTCCTTCAGAGAGGTGGACGGTAGCTAAAGCACCGTTTCTCTACACTGTTCTTCATATGAGGGAGGTGCCTGGATATTAGACCTCCACACACCCGTGCAAGAGCAATGCTAGTTTTATGAAACTAGAGCTCATTGGAGAGGTGCCTTCTGCACAGGCTTCTTTCTCCCTCCGTGTTATGTATGGAACCCGTTCCCCAGGCTCTCTCCCGTGGTACACAGTAAACTGCTTTCTCCTTCAGAGAGGTGGACTGTAGCTAAAGCACATTTTCTCTACACTCTTGCTGCATCGAGGCCGGTGACTGGATATTAGAACTCCACACACCCGTGCAAGAGCAATGCTACTTTCATTAAAATAGAGCTCGTTCGAGAAGTGCCTTCTGCACCGGCCTGTCTCTCCCTCCGTGTTATGTATGCAACCCGTTCCCCAGGCTCTCACCCGTGGTACACGCTAAAGAGCTTTCTCCTTCAGAGATGTGGACGTTAGTTGAAGCAAGTTTTCTCTACACTCTTGCTACTTCGAAGGAGGTGCCTGGATATTAGACCTCCACACATCCGTGCAAAGAGAATGCTAGTTCATGAAACTAGAGCTCCTTCGAGAGGTGCCTTCTGCACCAGCATATTTCTCCCTCTGTGTTAGGTATGGAACCCGTTCCCCAGGCTCTCACCAGGGCTACACTGTAAACTGCTTTAACCTTCAGAGAGGTGGACGGTAGCTAAAGCACGGTTTCTCTACCCTGTTCTTCATTTGAGGGAGGTGCCTGGATTTAGACCTCCACACACCCGTGCAAGAGCAATGCTAGTTTTATGGAACTAGAGCTCGTTGGAGAGGTGCCTTCTCCACAAGCCTGTTTCTCCCTCCGTGTTATGTATGCAACCCCTTCCCCAGGCTCTCTCCCGTGGTACACAGTAAACTGCTTTTTCCTTCAGACAGGTGGACGGTAGCCAAAGCGCGTTTTCTCTGCACTCTTGCTGCATCGAGGCCGGTGCCTGGATATTAGACCACCACACACCCGTGCAAGAGCAATGCTGCTTTCATTAAACTGGTGCTCGTTCGAAAGGTGCCTTCTGCACCGGCCTGTTTCTCCCTCCGTGTTATGTATGGGACGCTTTCCCCAGGCTCTCACCAGGCCTACACTGGAAACTGCTTTCTCCTTCAGAGAGGTAGACGGTAGCTAAAGCACGGATCCTCTACACTGTTCTTCATTTGAGGGAGGTGCCTGGATATTAGACCTCCACACACCTGTGTAAGAGGAATGCTAGTTTTATGGAACTAGAGCTCGTTGGAGAGGTGCCTTCTCCACAAGCCTGTTTCTCCCTCCGTGTTATGTATGCAACCCCTTCCCCAGGCTCTCTCCCGTGGTACACAGTAAACTGCTTTTTCCTTCAGACAGGTGGACGGTAGCCAAAGCGCGTTTTCTCTGCACTCTTGCTGCATCGAGGCCGGTGCCTGGATATTAGACCACCACACACCCGTGCAAGAGCAATGCTGCTTTCATTAAACTGGAGCTCGTTCGAGAGGTGCCTTCTGCACCGGCCTGTTTCTCCCTCCGTGTTATATATGGGACCCTTTCCCCAGGCTCTCACCAGGCCTACACTGGAAACTGCTTTCTCCTTCAGAGAGGTAGACGGTAGCTAAAGCACGGATCCTCTACACTGTTCTTCATTTGAGGGAGGTGCCTGGATATTAGACCTCCACACACCCGTGTAAGGGGAATGCTAGTTTTATGGAACTAGAGCTCGTTGGAGAGGTGCCTTCTGCACAGGCCTCTTTCTCCCTCCGTGTTATGTATGGAACCCGTTCTCCAGGCTCTCTCCCGTGGTGCACAGTAAACTGCTTTCTCCTTCAGACAGGTGGACGGTACCAAAGCGCGTTTTCTCTCCACTCTTGCTGCATCGAGGCCGGTGCCTGGATATTAGACCTCCACACACCCGTGCAAGAGCAATGCTGCTTTCATTAAACTGGAGCTCGTTCGAGAGGTGCCTTCTGCACCGGCCTGTTTCTCCCTCCGTGTTATGTATGGAACCCGTTCCCCTGGCTCTCACCAGGCCTACACTGTAAACTGCTTTCTCCTTGAGAGAGGTGGACGGTAGCTAAAGCACGGTTCCTCTACACTGTTCTTCATTTGAGGGAGGTGCCTGGATATTAGACCTCCACACACCCGTGCAAGAGGAATGCTAGTTTTATGAAACTAGAGCTCGTTGGAGAGGTGCCTTCTGCACAGGCCTCTTTCCCCCTCCGTGTTATGTATGGAAGCCGTTCTCCAGGCCCCAGCGAAAGGCAGAACACTACTCCCCATGTGTTTCATCACGCTAGCACGGCAGCCCCACTTTTGCATGGAAGTCTAACAGCTAGTGTTCTAACTCGAAGAAACAACACTGTAGAGAAACCGTGCTTTAGCTACCGTCGACCTCTAGACGGAGGAAGCATTACACGGAGTGCCGTGGCTGAGAGCCTGGGGAACGGGTTCCATACGTGAAACCAAGGGAGAAATAGGTCCGGGCAGAAGGCACCTCTGGACTCAGCTCTTGCTACCTGAAGCTCACACTACTGCTCCATGTGTGCTTGGAATGCTATGTGCTCGACACTGACTGGGAAGAAACAAGCTTGTAAAGAATCCCAGCTGCAGCTCATTCGCCTACCAGGCTACTAACACCAAGAATCAATGCTGCAGCGTTACTGCGCTTTAGCTAACATTGCCGTTCCTGAAGCCGCAGGAGTTGTATAGTGCTCGTGTATGAGAGACCGGGGAAAGGGTCCCATACGTGAAATGGAGTGAGAAACAGGCCGGTGCGGAAGGCAGCTCTCAACTCACCTCTTGTTTATGAGGCTAGTACCCTTGCCCCGGGTGTGCCTGCAGGCCATAAGCCAACCACCTAAGTCAAAGGAACAACTCTGTAGGGAATTCCTGCTTCGGCTAAAAGAGCCATGCCTCAGGGTGGACGCATTGTGTGGTGTGCATGCGTGAGTGCACAGCAAGTGAGTCCAAAACCATTTTCCTTGTGAGACCCAGGCGCCGGAAGAAGCCAGAACACGACTCCCCACTTGCTCCATGAAACTAGTACTGCGGCCCCACTTTTGAATGGAAGTCTAATAGCTAGCTTTCTAACTCGAAGAAACAGCACTGTAGAGAAACCGTGCTTTAGCTACCATCGACCTCTCTGTGGGCGAAGCAGTTCAGGGTGTACTGTGGCTGAGAACCTGGGGACGGTTTCAATATCGTAATATCGGGGGAGAGACAGGCCGGTACAGAAGGCAGCCCTCAACCCACATCATGGTTATGGGGCTAGTACCGTTGCCCAGGGTGTGTGTGCAGGCTTAAACAGAGCCACCTAACTCGAAGGAAAAACTCGGTTGAGAGCCTGTGCTTCAGGTAAAACAGCTGCTCCTGAGGGTGGAAGCATGTTGTTGTGTGCGTGCGTGAGAGCACTGCAAGGGCGTCCAAAGCTTTTTGCGAGTGAGACTCAGGCCCCAGCGAAAGGCAGAACACGACTCCCCATGTGTTTGACCAAGCTAGCACGGCAGCCCCACATTTGCATGGAAGTCTAATAGCTAGCGTTCTAACTCGAAGAAACTACACAGTAGAGAAACTGTGCTTTAGCTACTGTCGACCTCTCTGTGGGCGAAGCAGTTTAGGGTGTACTGTGGCTGAGAGCCTGGGGACATTTTCCATTTTGTAAAATCGGGGGAGAGACAGGCCGGTACAGAAGGCAGCTCTCAACTCACATCATGGTTATGGGGCTAGTACCGTTGCCCTGGGTGTGTGTGCAGGCTTAAAGACAGCCACCTAACTCGAAGGGAAAACATGGTAGAGGATCCGTGCTTCAGCTAAAACAGCCGCTCCTGAGGGTGGAAGCATCTGGTTGTGTGCGTGCGTGAGAGGACTGCAAGGGAGTCCAAAGTTTCTGCGAGTGAGACTCGGGCCCCAGCAAAAGGCAGAAGACGACTCCCCGTGTGTTTCATTTAGCTAGCACTGCGGCCCTACTTTTGCATGGAAGTCTAATCGCTAGCGTTCTCCCTGGAAGAAACAACACGGTAGAGAAACCGTGCTTTAGCTACCATCCACCTCTCTGAGGGAGGAAGCACTTTCCAGGCTACCGTGGGTGAGAGCCTGAGGAACGGGTTCCTTACGTGAAACCGAGGGAGAAGGAGTCCGGGCCAGAAGGCTCCTCTCGACTCGGCTCTTGTTACCTGAAGCTAACACTTCGGCTCCATGTGTGCACAGGAATGCTAAGGGCTCCACACTGATTTGGCAGAAAGAAGCCGGTCAAGAACCCCAGCTTCAGCTCATTCGCCTCTCCACAGGGTGGCAGCATTTTCAAGTCCGCTTGAGTGCAAACCTGGGGAAGGAGTCCCAGCAGAATTCGGAGCGAGAAATAAGCATGGGCAGAAGGCACCTATCCACTCAACTCTTGTTTCGGGAAACTCGATCGGCTCTCCCGTGTGTGCGTGGAGTCCTCAGTGCCATCCACGCAACGCAAAGGAACAGAACTGTAGAGAACCCGTGCCTCAGCAAAGATCGCCCTTCCTGAGCGTCAACTTCATCTATTGTGTGTTTTTGTGAAAGCATGAGAAATGGAACCTAAACGTAACTCGGAGTGAGAAGCAGGCCTGGAAGGAAGGCTGCTGTCGACTCACCTCTTGTTTGAGGAGATTAGCACTGCTGTACCCTGTGTGCCTGGATGCCTAGTTCCCAGGCTACTAACACCAAGAATCAATCCTATGGAGTGACTGCGCTTGAGTTAACATTGCCGTTCCTGAAGCAGGAGGAATTTGACACTGCTCGTGTACGAGAGACCGGGCAAAGGGTCCCAGACGTGAAATGGAGTGAGAAACAGGCCGGTGCGGAAGGCAGCTCTCAAGTCACCTCTGGTTTATGAGGCTAGTACCCTTGCCCCGGGGGTGCCTGCAGGCCTAAAGCCAACCACCTAACTCAAAGGAACAACTCTGTAGGGAATTCCTGCTTCGGCTAAAAGAGCCATGCCTCAGGGTGGACGCATTTTGCTGTGTGCATGCGTGAGCGCACTGCAAGTGAGTCCAAAACCATTTTCCTTGTGAGACCCAGGCCCCGGAAGAATCCGTACTCCAGGCTCTCTCCCGTGGTGCCCAGTGAACTGCTTTCTCCTTCAGAGAGGTGGACGGTAGCTAAAGCACGTTTTCTCTACACTGCCGTTCCTTCGAGTGAGGTGCCTGGATATTAGACCTCCACACACCCGTGCAAGAGCAATGCTAGTTTTATGGAACTAGAGCTCGTTGGAGAGGTGCCTTCTCCACAGGCCTCTTTCTCCCTCCGTGTTATGTATGGAACCCGTTCTCCAGGCTCTCTCCCGTGGTGCCCAGTGAACTGCTTTCTCCTTCAGAGAGGTGGACGGTAGCTAAAGCACGTTTTCTCTACACTGCCGTTCCATCCAGTGAGGTGCCTGGATATTAGACCTCCACACACCCGTGCAAGAGCAATGCTAGGTTTATGGAACTAGAGCTCGTTGGAGAGGTGCCTTCTGCACAGGCCTCTTTCTCCCTCCGTGTTATGTATGCAACACGTTCCCCAGGCTCTCTCCCATGGTACACAGTAAACTGCTTTCTCCTTCAGACACGTGGAAGGTAGCCAAAGCGCGTTTTCTCTACACTCTTGCTGCATCGAGGCCGGTGCCGGGATATTAGACCTCCACACACCCGTGCAAGAGCAATGCTGCTTTCATTAAACTGGAGCTCGTTCGAGAGGTGCCTTCTGCACCGACCTGTTTCTCCCTCCGTGTTAGGTATGGAAACCGTTCCCCAGGCTCTCCCCCGTGGTACACCGTAAACTGCTTTCTCCTTCAGAGAGGTGGACGGTAGCTAAAGCACGGATCCTCTACACTGTTCTTCATTTGAGGGAGGTGCCTGGATATTAGACCTCCACACACCCGTGCAAGAGCAATGCTAGTTTTATGAAACTAGAGCTCGTTGCAGAGGTGCCTCCTGCACAGGCCTCTTTCTCCGTGTTATGTGTGGAACCCGTTCCCCAGGCTCTCTCCCGTGGTTCACAATAAACTGCTTCCTCCTTCAGAGAGGTGGACTGTAGCTAAAGCACATTTTCTCTACACTCTTGCTGCATCGAGGCCGGTGCCTGGATATTAGACCACCACACACCCGTGCAAGAGCAATGCTGCTTTCCTTAAACTGGAGCTCGTTCGAGAGGTGCCTTCTGCACCGGCCTGTTTCTCCCTCTGTGTTATGTATGGAACCCGTTTCCCAGGCTCTCACCCGTGGTACACGGTAAAGAGCTTTCTCCTTCAGAGATGTGGACGTTAGTTAAAGCAAGTTTTCTCTACACTCTTGCTCCTTCGAGGGAGGTGCCTGGATATTAGACCTCCACACACCCGTGCAAGAGCAATGCTGCTTTCATTAAACTGGAGCTCGTTCGAGAGGTGCCTTCTGCACTGGCCTGTTTCTCCCTCTGTGTTATGTATGGAAACCGTTCCCCAGGCGCTCACCCGTGGTACACCGTAAATTGCTTTCTCCTTCAGAGAGGTGGACGGTAGCTAAAGCACCGTTTCTCTACACTGTTCTTCATATGAGGGAGGTGCCTGGATATTAGACCTCCACACACCCGTGCAAGAGCAATGCTAGTTTTATGAAACTAGAGCTCATTGGAGAGGTGCCTTCTGCACAGGCTTCTTTCTCCCTCCGTGTTATGTATGGAACCCGTTCCCCAGGCTCTCTCCCGTGGTACACAGTAAACTGCTTTCTCCTTCAGAGAGGTGGACTGTAGCTAAAGCACATTTTCTCTACACTCTTGCTGCATCGAGGCCGGTGACTGGATATTAGAACTCCACACACCCGTGCAAGAGCAATGCTACTTTCATTAAAATAGAGCTCGTTCGAGAAGTGCCTTCTGCACCGGCCTGTCTCTCCCTCCGTGTTATGTATGCAACCCGTTCCCCAGGCTCTCACCCGTGGTACACGCTAAAGAGCTTTCTCCTTCAGAGATGTGGACGTTAGTTGAAGCAAGTTTTCTCTACACTCTTGCTACTTCGAAGGAGGTGCCTGGATATTAGACCTCCACACATCCGTGCAAAGAGAATGCTAGTTCATGAAACTAGAGCTCCTTCGAGAGGTGCCTTCTGCACCAGCATATTTCTCCCTCTGTGTTAGGTATGGAACCCGTTCCCCAGGCTCTCACCAGGGCTACACTGTAAACTGCTTTAACCTTCAGAGAGGTGGACGGTAGCTAAAGCACGGTTTCTCTACCCTGTTCTTCATTTGAGGGAGGTGCCTGGATTTAGACCTCCACACACCCGTGCAAGAGCAATGCTAGTTTTATGGAACTAGAGCTCGTTGGAGAGGTGCCTTCTCCACAAGCCTGTTTCTCCCTCCGTGTTATGTATGCAACCCCTTCCCCAGGCTCTCTCCCGTGGTACACAGTAAACTGCTTTTTCCTTCAGACAGGTGGACGGTAGCCAAAGCGCGTTTTCTCTGCACTCTTGCTGCATCGAGGCCGGTGCCTGGATATTAGACCACCACACACCCGTGCAAGAGCAATGCTGCTTTCATTAAACTGGTGCTCGTTCGAGAGGTGCCTTCTGCACCGGCCTGTTTCTCCCTCCGTGTTATGTATGGGACGCTTTCCCCAGGCTCTCACCAGGCCTACACTGGAAACTGCTTTCTCCTTCAGAGAGGTAGACGGTAGCTAAAGCACGGATCCTCTACACTGTTCTTCATTTGAGGGAGGTGCCTGGATATTAGACCTCCACACACCTGTGTAAGAGGAATGCTAGTTTTATGGAACTAGAGCTCGTTGGAGAGGTGCCTTCTCCACAAGCCTGTTTCTCCCTCCGTGTTATGTATGCAACCCCTTCCCCAGGCTCTCTCCCGTGGTACACAGTAAACTGCTTTTTCCTTCAGACAGGTGGACGGTAGCCAAAGCGCGTTTTCTCTGCACTCTTGCTGCATCGAGGCCGGTGCCTGGATATTAGACCACCACACACCCGTGCAAGAGCAATGCTGCTTTCATTCAACTGGAGCTCGTTCGAGAGGTGCCTTCTGCACCGGCCTGTTTCTCCCTCCGTGTTATGTATGGGACCCTTTCCCCAGGCTCTCACCAGGCCTACACTGGAAACTGCTTTCTCCTTCAGAGAGGTAGACGGTAGCTAAAGCACGGATCCTCTACACTGTTCTTCATTTGAGGGAGGTGCCTGGATATTAGACCTCCACACACCCGTGTAAGGGGAATGCTAGTTTTATGGAACTAGAGCTCGTTGGAGAGGTGCCTTCTGCACAGGCCTCTTTCTCCCTCCGTGTTATGTATGGAACCCGTTCTCCAGGCTCTCTCCCGTGGTGCACAGTAAACTGCTTTCTCCTTCAGACAGGTGGACGGTACCAAAGCGCGTTTTCTCTCCACTCTTGCTGCATCGAGGCCGGTGCCTGGATATTAGACCTCCACACACCCGTGCAAGAGCAATGCTGCTTTCATTAAACTGGAGCTCGTTCGAGAGGTGCCTTCTGCACCGGCCTGTTTCTCCCTCCGTGTTATGTATGGAACCCGTTCCCCTGGCTCTCACCAGGCCTACACTGTAAACTGCTTTCTCCTTGAGAGAGGTGGACGGTAGCTAAAGCACGGTTCCTCTACACTGTTCTTCATTTGAGGGAGGTGCCTGGATATTAGACCTCCACACACCCGTGCAAGAGGAATGCTAGTTTTATGAAACTAGAGCTCGTTGGAGAGGTGCCTTCTGCACAGGCCTCTTTCCCCCTCCGTGTTATGTATGGAAGCCGTTCTCCAGGCCCCAGCGAAAGGCAGAACACTACTCCCCATGTGTTTCATCACGCTAGCACGGCAGCCCCACTTTTGCATGGAAGTCTAACAGCTAGTGTTCTAACTCGAAGAAACAACACTGTAGAGAAACCGTGCTTTAGCTACCGTCGACCTCTAGACGGAGGAAGCATTACACGGAGTGCCGTGGCTGAGAGCCTGGGGAACGGGTTCCATACGTGAAACCAAGGGAGAAATAGGTCCGGGCAGAAGGCACCTCTGGACTCAGCTCTTGCTACCTGAAGCTCACACTACTGCTCCATGTGTGCTTGGAATGCTATGTGCTCGACACTGACTGGGAAGAAACAAGCTTGTAAAGAATCCCAGCTGCAGCTCATTCGCCTACCAGGCTACTAACACCAAGAATCAATGCTGCAGCGTTACTGCGCTTTAGCTAACATTGCCGTTCCTGAAGCCGCAGGAGTTGTATAGTGCTCGTGTATGAGAGACCGGGGAAAGGGTCCCATACGTGAAATGGAGTGAGAAACAGGCCGGTGCGGAAGGCAGCTCTCAACTCACCTCTTGTTTATGAGGCTAGTACCCTTGCCCCGGGTGTGCCTGCAGGCCATAAGCCAACCACCTAAGTCAAAGGAACAACTCTGTAGGGAATTCCTGCTTCGGCTAAAAGAGCCATGCCTCAGGGTGGACGCATTGTGTGGTGTGCATGCGTGAGTGCACAGCAAGTGAGTCCAAAACCATTTTCCTTGTGAGACCCAGGCGCCGGAAGAAGCCAGAACACGACTCCCCACTTGCTCCATGAAACTAGTACTGCGGCCCCACTTTTGAATGGAAGTCTAATAGCTAGCTTTCTAACTCGAAGAAACAGCACTGTAGAGAAACCGTGCTTTAGCTACCGTCGACCTCTCTGTGGGCGAAGCAGTTCAGGGTGTACTGTGGCTGAGAGCCTGGGGACGGTTTCAATATCGTAATATCGGGGGAGAGACAGGCCGGTACAGAAGGCAGCCCTCAACCCACATCATGGTTATGGGGCTAGTACCGTTGCCCAGGGTGTGTGTACAGGCTTAAACAGAGCCACCTAACTCGAAGGAAAAACTCGGTTGAGAGCCTGTGCTTCAGGTAAAACAGCTGCTCCTGAGGGTGGAAGCATGTTGTTGTGTGCGTGCGTGAGAGCACTGCAAGGGCGTCCAAAGCTTTTTGCGAGTGAGACTCAGGCCCCAGCAAAAGGCAGAACACGACTCCCCATGTGTTTGACCAAGCTAGCACGGCAGCCCCACATTTGCATGGAAGTCTAATAGCTAGCGTTCTAACTCGAAGAAACTACACAGTAGAGAAACTGTGCTTTAGCTACTGTCGACCTCTCTGTGGGCGAAGCAGTTTAGGGTGTACTGTGGCTGAGAGCCTGGGGACATTTTCCATTTTGTAAAATCGGGGGAGAGACAGGCCGGTACAGAAGGCAGCTCTCAACTCACATCATGGTTATGGGGCTAGTACCGTTGCCCTGGGTGTGTGTGCAGGCTTAAAGACAGCCACCTAACTCGAAGGGAAAACATGGTAGAGGATCCGTGCTTCAGCTAAAACAGCCGCTCCTGAGGGTGGAAGCATCTGGTTGTGTGCGTGCGTGAGAGGACTGCAAGGGAGTCCAAAGTTTCTGCGAGTGAGACTCGGGCCCCAGCAAAAGGCAGAAGACGACTCCCCGTGTGTTTCATTTAGCTAGCACTGCGGCCCTACTTTTGCATGGAAGTCTAATCGCTAGCGTTCTCCCTGGAAGAAACAACACGGTAGAGAAACCGTGCTTTAGCTACCATCCACCTCTCTGAGGGAGGAAGCACTTTCCAGGCTACCGTGGGTGAGAGCCTGAGGAACGGGTTCCTTACGTGAAACCGAGGGAGAAGGAGTCCGGGCCAGAAGGCTCCTCTCGACTCGGCTCTTGTTACCTGAAGCTAACACTTCGGCTCCATGTGTGCACAGGAATGCTAAGGGCTCCACACTGATTTGGCAGAAAGAAGCCGGTCAAGAACCCCAGCTTCAGCTCATTCGCCTCTCCACAGGGTGGCAGCATTTTCAAGTCCGCTTGAGTGCAAACCTGGGGAAGGAGTCCCAGCAGAATTCGGAGCGAGAAATAAGCATGGGCAGAAGGCACCTATCCACTCAACTCTTGTTTCGGGAAACTCGATCGGCTCTCCCGTGTGTGCGTGGAGTCCTCAGTGCCATCCACGCAACGCAAAGGAACAGAACTGTAGAGAACCCGTGCCTCAGCAAAGATCGCCCTTCCTGAGCGTCAACTTCATCTATTGTGTGTTTTTGTGAAAGCATGAGAAATGGAACCTAAACGTAACTCGGAGTGAGAAGCAGGCCTGGAAGGAAGGCTGCTGTCGACTCACCTCTTGTTTGAGGAGATTAGCACTGCTGTACCCTGTGTGCCTGGATGCCTAGTTCCCAGGCTACTAACACCAAGAATCAATCCTATGGAGTGACTGCGCTTGAGTTAACATTGCCGTTCCTGAAGCAGGAGGAATTTGACACTGCTCGTGTACGAGAGACCGGGCAAAGGGTCCCAGACGTGAAATGGAGTGAGAAACAGGCCGGTGCGGAAGGCAGCTCTCAAGTCACCTCTGGTTTATGAGGCTAGTACCCTTGCCCCGGGGGTGCCTGCAGGCCTAAAGCCAACCACCTAACTCAAAGGAACAACTCTGTAGGGAATTCCTGCTTCGGCTAAAAGAGCCATGCCTCAGGGTGGACGCATTTTGCTGTGTGCATGCGTGAGCGCACTGCAAGTGAGTCCAAAACCATTTTCCTTGTGAGACCCAGGCCCCGGAAGAATCCGTACTCCAGGCTCTCTCCCGTGGTGCCCAGTGAACTGCTTTCTCCTTCAGAGAGGTGGACGGTAGCTAAAGCACGTTTTCTCTACACTGCCGTTCCTTCGAGTGAGGTGCCTGGATATTAGACCTCCACACACCCGTGCAAGAGCAATGCTAGTTTTATGGAACTAGAGCTCGTTGGAGAGGTGCCTTCTGCACAGGCCTCTTTCTCCCTCCGTGTTATGTATGGAACCCGTTCTCCAGGCTCTCTCCCGTGGTGCCCAGTGAACTGCTTTCTCCTTCAGAGAGGTGGACGGTAGCTAAAGCACGTTTTCTCTACACTGCCGTTCCATCCAGTGAGGTGCCTGGATATTAGACCTCCACACACCCGTGCAAGAGCAATGCTAGGTTTATGGAACTAGAGCTCGTTGGAGAGGTGCCTTCTGCACAGGCCTCTTTCTCCCTCCGTGTTATGTATGCAACACGTTCCCCAGGCTCTCTCCCATGGTACACAGTAAACTGCTTTCTCCTTCAGACACGTGGAAGGTAGCCAAAGCGCGTTTTCTCTACACTCTTGCTGCATCGAGGCCGGTGCCGGGATATTAGACCTCCACACACCCGTGCAAGAGCAATGCTGCTTTCATTAAACTGGAGCTCGTTCGAGAGGTGCCTTCTGCACCGACCTGTTTCTCCCTCCGTGTTAGGTATGGAAACCGTTCCCCAGGCTCTCCCCCGTGGTACACCGTAAACTGCTTTCTCCTTCAGAGAGGTGGACGGTAGCTAAAGCACGGATCCTCTACACTGTTCTTCATTTGAGGGAGGTGCCTGGATATTAGACCTCCACACACCCGTGCAAGAGCAATGCTAGTTTTATGAAACTAGAGCTCGTTGCAGAGGTGCCTCCTGCACAGGCCTCTTTCTCCGTGTTATGTGTGGAACCCGTTCCCCAGGCTCTCTCCCGTGGTTCACAATAAACTGCTTCCTCCTTCAGAGAGGTGGACTGTAGCTAAAGCACATTTTCTCTACACTCTTGCTGCATCGAGGCCGGTGCCTGGATATTAGACCACCACACACCCGTGCAAGAGCAATGCTGCTTTCCTTAAACTGGAGCTCGTTCGAGAGGTGCCTTCTGCACCGGCCTGTTTCTCCCTCTGTGTTATGTATGGAACCCGTTTCCCAGGCTCTCACCCGTGGTACACGGTAAAGAGCTTTCTCCTTCAGAGATGTGGACGTTAGTTAAAGCAAGTTTTCTCTACACTCTTGCTCCTTCGAGGGAGGTGCCTGGATATTAGACCTCCACACACCCGTGCAAGAGCAATGCTGCTTTCATTAAACTGGAGCTCGTTCGAGAGGTGCCTTCTGCACTGGCCTGTTTCTCCCTCTGTGTTATGTATGGAAACCGTTCCCCAGGCGCTCACCCGTGGTACACCGTAAACTGCTTTCTCCTTCAGAGAGGTGGACGGTAGCTAAAGCACCGTTTCTCTACACTGTTCTTCATATGAGGGAGGTGCCTGGATATTAGACCTCCACACACCCGTGCAAGAGCAATGCTAGTTTTATGAAACTAGAGCTCATTGGAGAGGTGCCTTCTGCACAGGCTTCTTTCTCCCTCCGTGTTATGTATGGAACCCGTTCCCCAGGCTCTCTCCCGTGGTACACAGTAAACTGCTTTCTCCTTCAGAGAGGTGGACTGTAGCTAAAGCACATTTTCTCTACACTCTTGCTGCATCGAGGCCGGTGACTGGATATTAGAACTCCACACACCCGTGCAAGAGCAATGCTACTTTCATTAAAATAGAGCTCGTTCGAGAAGTGCCTTCTGCACCAGCCTGTCTCTCCCTCCGTGTTATGTATGCAACCCGTTCCCCAGGCTCTCACCCGTGGTACACGCTAAAGAGCTTTCTCCTTCAGAGATGTGGACGTTAGTTGAAGCTAGTTTTCTCTACACTCTTGCTACTTCGAAGGAGGTGCCTGGATATTAGACCTCCACACACCCGTGCAAAGAGAATGCTAGTTCATGAAACTAGAGCTCCTTCGAGAGGTGCCTTCTGCACCAGCATATTTCTCCCTCTGTGTTAGGTATGGAACCCGTTCCCCAGGCTCTCACCAGGGCTACACTGTAAACTGCTTTAACCTTCAGAGAGGTGGACGGTAGCTAAAGCACGGTTTCTCTACCCTGTTCTTCATTTGAGGGAGGTGCCTGGATTTAGACCTCCACACACCCGTGCAAGAGCAATGGTAGTTTTATGGAACTAGAGCTCGTTGGAGAGGTGCCTTCTGCACAAGCCTGTTTCTCCCTCCGTGTTATGCATGCAACCCCTTCCCCAGGCTCTCTCCCGTGGTACACAGTAAACTGCTTTCTCCTTCAGACAGGTGGACGGTAGCCAAAGCGCGTTTTCTCTGCACTCTTGCTGCATCGAGGCCGGTGCCTGGATATTAGACCACCACACACCCGTGCAAGAGCAATGCTGCTTTCATTAAACTGGAGCTCGTTCGAGAGGTGCCTTCTGCACCGGCCTGTTTCTCCCTCCGTGTTATGTATGGGACCCTTTCCCCAGGCTCTCACCAGGCCTACACTGGAAACTGCTTTCTCCTTCAGAGAGGTAGACGGTAGCTAAAGCACGGATCCTCTACACTGTTCTTCATTTGAGGGAGGTGCCTGGATATTAGACCTCCACACACCCGTGTAAGGGGAATGCTAGTTTTATGGAACTAGAGCTCGTTGGAGAGGTGCCTTCTGCACAGGCCTCTTTCTCCCTCCGTGTTATGTATGGAACCCGTTCCCCAGGCTCTCTCCCGTGGTGCACAGTAAACTGCTTTCTCCTTCAGACAGGTGGACGGTACCAAAGCGCGTTTTCTCTCCACTCTTGCTGCATCGAGGCCGGTGCCTGGATATTAGACCTCCACACACCCGTGCAAGAGCAATGCTGCTTTCATTAAACTGGAGCTCGTTCGAGAGGTGCCTTCTGCACCGGCCTGTTTCTCCCTCCGTGTTATGTATGGAACCCGTTCCCCTGGCTCTCACCAGGCCTACACTGTAAACTGCTTTCTCCTTGAGAGAGGTGGACGGTAGCTAAAGCACGGTTCCTCTACACTGTTCTTCATTTGAGGGAGGTGCCTGGATATTAGACCTCCACACACCCGTGCAAGAGGAATGCTAGTTTTATGAAACTAGAGCTCGTTGGAGAGGTGCCTTCTGCACAGGCCTCTTTCCCCCTCCGTGTTATGTATGGAAGCCGTTCTCCAGGCCCCAGCGAAAGGCAGAACACTACTCCCCATGTGTTTCATCACGCTAGCACGGCAGCCCCACTTTTGCATGGAAGTCTAACAGCTAGTGTTCTAACTCGAAGAAACAACACTGTAGAGAAACCGTGCTTTAGCTACCGTCGACCTCTAGACGGAGGAAGCATTACACGGAGTGCCGTGGCTGAGAGCCTGGGGAACGGGTTCCATACGTGAAACCAAGGGAGAAATAGGTCCGGGCAGAAGGCACCTCTGGACTCAGCTCTTGCTACCTGAAGCTCACACTACTGCTCCATGTGTGCTTGGAATGCTATGTGCTCGACACTGACTGGGAAGAAACAAGCTTGTAAAGAATCCCAGCTGCAGCTCATTCGCCTACCAGGCTACTAACACCAAGAATCAATGCTGCAGCGTTACTGCGCTTTAGCTAACATTGCCGTTCCTGAAGCCGCAGGAGTTGTATAGTGCTCGTGTATGAGAGACCGGGGAAAGGGTCCCATACGTGAAATGGAGTGAGAAACAGGCCGGTGCGGAAGGCAGCTCTCAACTCACCTCTTGTTTATGAGGCTAGTACCCTTGCCCCGGGTGTGCCTGCAGGCCATAAGCCAACCACCTAACTCAAAGGAACAACTCTGTAGGGAATTCCTGCTTCGGCTAAAAGAGCCATGCCTCAGGGTGGACGCATTGTGTGGTGTGCATGCGTGAGTGCACAGCAAGTGAGTCCAAAACCATTTTCCTTGTGAGACCCAGGCGCCGGAAGAAGCCAGAACACGACTCCCCACTTGCTCCATGAAACTAGTACTGCGGCCCCACTTTTGAATGGAAGTCTAATAGCTAGCTTTCTAACTCGAAGAAACAGCACTGTAGAGAAACCGTGCTTTAGCTACCGTCGACCTCTCTGTGGGCGAAGCAGTTCAGGGTGTACTGTGGCTGAGAGCCTGGGGACGGTTTCAATATCGTAATATCGGGGGAGAGACAGGCCGGTACAGAAGGCAGCCCTCAACCCACATCATGGTTATGGGGCTAGTACCGTTGCCCAGGGTGTGTGTGCAGGCTTAAACAGAGCCACCTAACTCGAAGGAAAAACTCGGTTGAGAGCCTGTGCTTCAGGTAAAACAGCTGCTCCTGAGGGTGGAAGCATGTTGTTGTGTGCGTGCGTGAGAGCACTGCAAGGGCGTCCAAAGCTTTTTGCGAGTGAGACTCAGGCCCCAGCAAAAGGCAGAACACGACTCCCCATGTGTTTGACCAAGCTAGCACGGCAGCCCCACATTTGCATGGAAGTCTAATAGCTAGCATTCTAACTCGAAGAAACTACACAGTAGAGAAACTGTGCTTTAGCTACTGTCGACCTCTCTGTGGGCGAAGCAGTTTAGGGTGTACTGTGGCTGAGAGCCTGGGGACATTTTCCATTTTGTAAAATCGGGGGAGAGACAGGCCGGTACAGAAGGCAGCTCTCAACTCACATCATGGTTATGGGGCTAGTACCGTTGCCCTGGGTGTGTGTGCAGGCTTAAAGACAGCCACCTAACTCGAAGGGAAAACATGGTAGAGGATCCGTGCTTCAGCTAAAACAGCCGCTCCTGAGGGTGGAAGCATCTGGTTGTGTGCGTGCGTGAGAGGACTGCAAGGGAGTCCAAAGTTTCTGCGAGTGAGACTCGGGCCCCAGCAAAAGGCAGAAGACGACTCCCCGGGTGTTTCATTTAGCTAGCACTGCGGCCCTACTTTTGCATGGAAGTCTAATCGCTAGCGTTCTCCCTGGAAGAAACAACACGGTAGAGAAACCGTGCTTTAGCTACCATCCACCTCTCTGAGGGAGGAAGCACTTTCCAGGCTACCGTGGGTGAGAGCCTGAGGAACGGGTTCCTTACGTGAAACCGAGGGAGAAGGAGTCCGGGCCAGAAGGCTCCTCTCGACTCGGCTCTTGTTACCTGAAGCTAACACTTCGGCTCCATGTGTGCACAGGAATGCTAAGGGCTCCACACTGATTTGGCAGAAAGAAGCCGGTCAAGAACCCCAGCTTCAGCTCATTCGCCTCTCCACAGGGTGGCAGCATTTTCAAGTCCGCTTGAGTGCAAACCTGGGGAAGGAGTCCCAGCAGAATTCGGAGCGAGAAATAAGCATGGGCAGAAGGCACCTATCCACTCAACTCTTGTTTTGGGAAACTCGATCGGCTCTCCCGTGTGTGCGTGGAGTCCTCAGTGCCATCCACGCAACGCAAAGGAACAGAACTGTAGAGAACCCGTGCCTCAGCAAAGATCGCCCTTCCTGAGCGTCAACTTCATCTATTGTGTGTTTTTGTGAAAGCATGAGAAATGGAACCTAAACGTAACTCGGAGTGAGAAGCAGGCCTGGAAGGAAGGCTGCTGTCGACTCACCTCTTGTTTGAGGAGATTAGCACTGCTGTACCCTGTGTGCCTGGATGCCTAGTTCCCAGGCTACTAACACCAAGAATCAATCCTATGGAGTGACTGCGCTTGAGTTAACATTGCCGTTCCTGAAGCAGGAGGAATTTGACACTGCTCGTGTACGAGAGACCGGGCAAAGGGTCCCAGACGTGAAATGGAGTGAGAAACAGGCCGGTGCGGAAGGCAGCTCTCAAGTCACCTCTGGTTTATGAGGCTAGTACCCTTGCCCCGGGGGTGCCTGCAGGCCTAAAGCCAACCACCTAACTCAAAGGAACAACTCTGTAGGGAATTCCTGCTTCGGCTAAAAGAGCCATGCCTCAGGGTGGACGCATTTTGCTGTGTGCATGCGTGAGCGCACTGCAAGTGAGTCCAAAACCATTTTCCTTGTGAGACCCAGGCCCCGGAAGAATCCGTACTCCAGGCTCTCTCCCGTGGTGCCCAGTGAACTGCTTTCTCCTTCAGAGAGGTGGACGGTAGCTAAAGCACGTTTTCTCTACACTGCCGTTCCTTCGAGTGAGGTGCCTGGATATTAGACCTCCACACACCCATGCAAGAGCAATGCTAGTTTTATGGAACTAGAGCTCGTTGGAGAGGTGCCTTCTGCACAGGCCTCTTTCTCCCTCCGTGTTATGTATGGAACCCGTTCTCCAGGCTCTCTCCCGTGGTGCCCAGTGAACTGCTTTCTCCTTCAGAGAGGTGGACGGTAGCTAAAGCACGTTTTCTCTACACTGCCGTTCCATCCAGTGAGGTGCCTGGATATTAGACCTCCACACACCCGTGCAAGAGCAATGCTAGGTTTATGGAACTAGAGCTCGTTGGAGAGGTGCCTTCTGCACAGGCCTCTTTCTCCCTCCGTGTTATGTATGCAACACGTTCCCCAGGCTCTCTCCCGTGGTACACAGTAAACTGCTTTATCCTTCAGACACGTGGAAGGTAGCCAAAGCGCGTTTTCTCTACACTCTTGCTGCATCGAGGCCGGTGCCGGGATATTAGACCTCCACACACCCGTGCAAGAGCAATGCTGCTTTCATTAAACTGGAGCTCGTTCGAGAGGTGCCTTCTGCACCGACCTGTTTCTCCCTCCGTGTTAGGTATGGAAACCGTTCCCCAGGCTCTCCCCCGTGGTACATCGTAAACTGCTTTCTCCTTCAGAGAGGTGGACGGTAGCTAAAGCACGGATCCTCTACACTGTTCTTCATTTGAGGGAGGTGCCTGGATATTAGACCTCCACACACCCGTGCAAGAGCAATGCTAGTTTTATGAAACTAGAGCTCGTTGCAGAGGTGCCTCCTGCACAGGCCTCTTTCTCCGTGTTATGTGTGGAACCCGTTCCCCAGGCTCTCTCCCGTGGTTCACAATAAACTGCTTCCTCCTTCAGAGAGGTGGACTGTAGCTAAAGCACATTTTCTCTACACTCTTGCTGCATCGAGGCCGGTGCCTGGATATTAGACCACCACACACCCGTGCAAGAGCAATGCTGCTTTCCTTAAACTGGAGCTCGTTCGAGAGGTGCCTTCTGCACCGGCCTGTTTCTCCCTCTGTGTTATGTATGGAACCCGTTTCCCAGGCTCTCACCCGTGGTACACGGTAAAGAGCTTTCTCCTTCAGAGATGTGGACGTTAGTTAAAGCAAGTTTTCTCTACACTCTTGCTCCTTCGAGGGAGGTGCCTGGATATTAGACCTCCACACACCCGTGCAAGAGCAATGCTGCTTTCATTAAACTGGAGCTCGTTCGAGAGGTGCCTTCTGCACTGGCCTGTTTCTCCCTCTGTGTTATGTATGGAAACCGTTCCCCAGGCGCTCACCCGTGGTACACCGTAAACTGCTTTCTCCTTCAGAGAGGTGGACGGTAGCTAAAGCACCGTTTCTCTACACTGTTCTTCATATGAGGGAGGTGCCTGGATATTAGACCTCCACACACCCGTGCAAGAGCAATGCTAGTTTTATGAAACTAGAGCTCATTGGAGAGGTGCCTTCTGCACAGGCTTCTTTCTCCCTCCGTGTTATGTATGGAACCCGTTCCCCAGGCTCTCTCCCGTGGTACACAGTAAACTGCTTTCTCCTTCAGAGAGGTGGACTGTAGCTAAAGCACATTTTCTCTACACTCTTGCTGCATCGAGGCCGGTGACTGGATATTAGAACTCCACACACCCGTGCAAGAGCAATGCTACTTTCATTAAAATAGAGCTCGTTCGAGAAGTGCCTTCTGCACCGGCCTGTCTCTCCCTCCGTGTTATGTATGCAACCCGTTCCCCAGGCTCTCACCCGTGGTACACGCTAAAGAGCTTTCTCCTTCAGAGATGTAGACGTTAGTTGAAGCAAGTTTTCTCTACACTCTTGCTACTTCGAAGGAGGTGCCTGGATATTAGACCTCCACACATCCGTGCAAAGAGAATGCTAGTTCATGAAACTAGAGCTCCTTCGAGAGGTGCCTTCTGCACCAGCATATTTCTCCCTCTGTGATAGGTATGGAACCCGTTCCCTAGGCTCTCAGCAGGGCTACACTGTAAACTGCTTTAACCTTCAGAGAGGTGGACGGTAGCTAAAGCACGGTTTCTCTACCCTGTTCTTCATTTGAGGGAGGTGCCTGGATTTAGACCTCCACACACCCGTGCAAGAGCAATGCTAGTTTTATGGAACTAGAGCTCGTTGGAGAGGTGCCTTCTCCACAAGCCTGTTTCTCCCTCCGTGTTATGTATGCAACCCCTTCCCCAGGCTCTCTCCCGTGGTACACAGTAAACTGCTTTTTCCTTCAGACAGGTGGACGGTAGCCAAAGCGCGTTTTCTCTGCACTCTTGCTGCATCGAGGCCGGTGCCTGGATATTAGACCACCACACACCCGTGCAAGAGCAATGCTGCTTTCATTAAACTGGAGCTCGTTCGAGAGGTGCCTTCTGCACCGGCCTGTTTCTCCCTCCGTGTTATGTATGGGACCCTTTCCCCAGGCTCTCACCAGGCCTACACTGGAAACTGCTTTCTCCTTCAGAGAGGTAGACGGTAGCTAAAGCACGGATCCTCTACACTGTTCTTCATTTGAGGGAGGTGCCTGGATATTAGACCTCCACACACCCGTGTAAGGGGAATGCTAGTTTTATGGAACTAGAGCTCGTTGGAGAGGTGCCTTCTGCACAGGCCTCTTTCTCCCTCCGTGTTATGTATGGAACCCGTTCTCCAGGCTCTCTCCCGTGGTGCACAGTAAACTGCTTTCTCCTTCAGACAGGTGGACGGTACCAAAGCGCGTTTTCTCTCCACTCTTGCTGCATCGAGGCCGGTGCCTGGATATTAGACCTCCACACACCCGTGCAAGAGCAATGCTGCTTTCATTAAACTGGAGCTCGTTCGAGAGGTGCCTTCTGCACCGGCCTGTTTCTCCCTCCGTGTTATGTATGGAACCCGTTCCCCTGGCTCTCACCAGGCCTACACTGTAAACTGCTTTCTCCTTGAGAGAGGTGGACGGTAGCTAAAGCACGGTTCCTCTACACTGTTCTTCATTTGAGGGAGGTGCCTGGATATTAGACCTCCACACACCCGTGCAAGAGGAATGCTAGTTTTATGAAACTAGAGCTCGTTGGAGAGGTGCCTTCTGCACAGGCCTCTTTCCCCCTCCGTGTTATGTATGGAAGCCGTTCTCCAGGCCCCAGCGAAAGGCAGAACACTACTCCCCATGTGTTTCATCACGCTAGCACGGCAGCCCCACTTTTGCATGGAAGTCTAACAGCTAGTGTTCTAACTCGAAGAAACAACACTGTAGAGAAACCGTGCTTTAGCTACCGTCGACCTCTAGACGGAGGAAGCATTACACGGAGTGCCGTGGCTGAGAGCCTGGGGAACGGGTTCCATACGTGAAACCAAGGGAGAAATAGGTCCGGGCAGAAGGCACCTCTGGACTCAGCTCTTGCTACCTGAAGCTCACACTACTGCTCCATGTGTGCTTGGAATGCTATGTGCTCGACACTGACTGGGAAGAAACAAGCTTGTAAAGAATCCCAGCTGCAGCTCATTCGCCTACCAGGCTACTAACACCAAGAATCAATGCTGCAGCGTTACTGCGCTTTAGCTAACATTGCCGTTCCTGAAGCCGCAGGAGTTGTATAGTGCTCGTGTATGAGAGACCGGGGAAAGGGTCCCATACGTGAAATGGAGTGAGAAACAGGCCGGTGCGGAAGGCAGCTCTCAACTCACCTCTTGTTTATGAGGCTAGTACCCTTGCCCCGGGTGTGCCTGAAGGCCATAAGCCAACCACCTAAGTCAAAGGAACAACTCTGTAGGGAATTCCTGCTTCGGCTAAAAGAGCCATGCCTCAGGGTGGACGCATTGTGTGGTGTGCATGCGTGAGTGCACAGCAAGTGAGTCCAAAACCATTTTCCTTGTGAGACCCAGGCGCCGGAAGAAGCCAGAACACGACTCCCCACTTGCTCCATGAAACTAGTACTGCGGCCCCACTTTTGAATGGAAGTCTAATAGCTAGCTTTCTAACTCGAAGAAACAGCACTGTAGAGAAACCGTGCTTTAGCTACCGTCGACCTCTCTGTGGGCGAAGCAGTTCAGGGTGTACTGTGGCTGAGAGCCTGGGGACGGTTTCAATATCGTAATATCGGGGGAGAGACAGGCCGGTACAGAAGGCAGCCCTCAACCCACATCATGGTTATGGGGCTAGTACCGTTGCCCAGGGTGTGTGTACAGGCTTAAACAGAGCCACCTAACTCGAAGGAAAAACTCGGTTGAGAGCCTGTGCTTCAGGTAAAACAGCTGCTCCTGAGGGTGGAAGCATGTTGTTGTGTGCGTGCGTGAGAGCACTGCAAGGGCGTCCAAAGCTTTTTGCGAGTGAGACTCAGGCCCCAGCGAAAGGCAGAACACGACTCCCCATGTGTTTGACCAAGCTAGCACGGCAGCCCCACATTTGCATGGAAGTCTAATAGCTAGCGTTCTAACTCGAAGAAACTACACAGTAGAGAAACTGTGCTTTAGCTACTGTCGACCTCTCTGTGGGCGAAGCAGTTTAGGGTGTACTGTGGCTGAGAGCCTGGGGACATTTTCCATTTTGTAAAATCGGGGGAGAGACAGGCCGGTACAGAAGGCAGCTCTCAACTCACATCATGGTTATGGGGCTAGTACCGTTGCCCTGGGTGTGTGTGCAGGCTTAAAGACAGCCACCTAACTCGAAGGGAAAACATGGTAGAGGATCCGTGCTTCAGCTAAAACAGCCGCTCCTGAGGGTGGAAGCATCTGGTTGTGTGCATGCGTGAGAGGACTGCAAGGGAGTCGAAAGTTTCTGCGAGTGAGACTCGGGCCCCAGCAAAAGGCAGAAGACGACTCCCCGTGTGTTTCATTTAGCTAGCACTGCGGCCCTACTTTTGCATGGAAGTCTAATCGCTAGCGTTCTCCCTGGAAGAAACAACACGGTAGAGAAACCGTGCTTTAGCTACCATCCACCTCTCTGAGGGAGGAAGCACTTTCCAGGCTACCGTGGGTGAGAGCCTGAGGAACGGGTTCCTTACGTGAAACCGAGGGAGAAGGAGTCCGGGCCAGAA
Source organism: Halichoerus grypus (assembly GCF_964656455.1). Classification (NCBI taxonomy): domain Eukaryota; kingdom Metazoa; phylum Chordata; class Mammalia; order Carnivora; family Phocidae; genus Halichoerus; species Halichoerus grypus. The sequence goes on along the minus strand of NW_027555004.1, from coordinate 436,156 downwards.
GGCTCCTCTCGACTCGGCTCTTGTTACCTGAAGCTAACACTTCGGCTCCATGTGTGCACAGGAATGCTAAGGGCTCCACACTGATTTGGCAGAAAGAAGCCGGTCAAGAACCCCAGCTTCAGCTCATTCGCCTCTCCACAGGGTGGCAGCATTTTCAAGTCCGCTTGAGTGCAAACCTGGGGAAGGAGTCCCAGCAGAATTCGGAGCGAGAAATAAGCATGGGCAGAAGGCACCTATCCACTCAACTCTTGTTTCGGGAAACTCGATCGGCTCTCCCGTGTGTGCGTGGAGTCCTCAGTGCCATCCACGCAACGCAAAGGAACAGAACTGTAGAGAACCCGTGCCTCAGCAAAGATCGCCCTTCCTGAGCGTCAACTTCATCTATTGTGTGTTTTTGTGAAAGCATGAGAAATGGAACCTAAACGTAACTCGGAGTGAGAAGCAGGCCTGGAAGGAAGGCTGCTGTCGACTCACCTCTTGTTTGAGGAGATTAGCACTGCTGTACCCTGTGTGCCTGGATGCCTAGTTCCCAGGCTACTAACACCAAGAATCAATCCTATGGAGTGACTGCGCTTGAGTTAACATTGCCGTTCCTGAAGCAGGAGGAATTTGACACTGCTCGTGTACGAGAGACCGGGCAAAGGGTCCCAGACGTGAAATGGAGTGAGAAACAGGCCGGTGCGGAAGGCAGCTCTCAAGTCACCTCTGGTTTATGAGGCTAGTACCCTTGCCCCGGGGGTGCCTGCAGGCCTAAAGCCAACCACCTAACTCAAAGGAACAACTCTGTAGGGAATTCCTGCTTCGGCTAAAAGAGCCATGCCTCAGGGTGGACGCATTTTGCTGTGTGCATGCGTGAGCGCACTGCAAGTGAGTCCAAAACCATTTTCCTTGTGAGACCCAGGCCTCGGAAGAATCCGTACTCCAGGCTCTCTCCCGTGGTGCCCAGTGAACTGCTTTCTCCTTCAGAGAGGTGGACGGTAGCTAAAGCACGTTTTCTCTACACTGCCGTTCCTTCGAGTGAGGTGCCTGGATATTAGACCTCCACACACCCGTGCAAGAGCAATGCTAGTTTTATGGAACTAGAGCTCGTTAGAGAGGTGCCTTCTGCACAGGCCTCTTTCTCCCTCCGTGTTATGTATGGAACCCGTTCTCCAGGCTCTCTCCCGTGGTGCCCAGTGAACTGCTTTCTCCTTCAGAGAGGTGGACGGTAGCTAAAGCACGTTTTCTCTACACTGCCGTTCCATCCAGTGAGGTGCCTGGATATTAGACCTCCACACACCCGTGCAAGAGCAATGCTAGGTTTATGGAACTAGAGCTCGTTGGAGAGGTGCCTTCTGCACAGGCCTCTTTCTCCCTCCGTGTTATGTATGCAACACGTTCCCCAGGCTCTCTCCCGTGGTACACAGTAAACTGCTTTCTCCTTCAGACACGTGGAAGGTAGCCAAAGCGCGTTTTCTCTACACTCTTGCTGCATCGAGGCCGGTTCCGGGATATTAGACCTCCACACACCCGTGCAAGAGCAATGCTGCTTTCATTAAACTGGAGCTCGTTCGAGAGGTGCCTTCTGCACCGACCTGTTTCTCCCTCCGTGTTAGGTATGGAAACCGTTCCCCAGGCTCTCCCCCGTGGTACACCGTAAACTGCTTTCTCCTTCAGAGAGGTGGACGGTAGCTAAAGCACGGATCCTCTACACTGTTCTTCATTTGAGGGAGGTGCCTGGATATTAGACCTCCACACACCCGTGCAAGAGCAATGCTAGTTTTATGAAACTAGAGCTCGTTGCAGAGGTGCCTCCTGCACAGGCCTCTTTCTCCGTGTTATGTGTGGAACCCGTTCCCCAGGCTCTCTCCCGTGGTTCACAATAAACTGCTTCCTCCTTCAGAGAGGTGGACTGTAGCTAAAGCACATTTTCTCTACACTCTTGCTGCATCGAGGCCGGTGCCTGGATATTAGACCACCACACACCCGTGCAAGAGCAATGCTGCTTTCCTTAAACTGGAGCTCGTTCGAGAGGTGCCTTCTGCACCGGCCTGTTTCTCCCTCTGTGTTATGTATGGAACCCGTTTCCCAGGCTCTCACCCGTGGTACACGGTAAAGAGCTTTCTCCTTCAGAGATGTGGACGTTAGTTAAAGCAAGTTTTCTCTACACTCTTGCTCCTTCGAGGGAGGTGCCTGGATATTAGACCTCCACACACCCGTGCAAGAGCAATGCTGCTTTCATTAAACTGGAGCTCGTTCGAGAGGTGCCTTCTGCACTGGCCTGTTTCTCCCTCTGTGTTATGTATGGAAACCGTTCCCCAGGCGCTCACCCGTGGTACACCGTAAACTGCTTTCTCCTTCAGAGAGGTGGACGGTAGCTAAAGCACCGTTTCTCTACACTGTTCTTCATATGAGGGAGGTGCCTGGATATTAGACCTCCACACACCCGTGCAAGAGCAATGCTAGTTTTATGAAACTAGAGCTCATTGGAGAGGTGCCTTCTGCACAGGCTTCTTTCTCCCTCCGTGTTATGTATGGAACCCGTTCCCCAGGCTCTCTCCCGTGGTACACAGTAAACTGCTTTCTCCTTCAGAGAGGTGGACTGTAGCTAAAGCACATTTTCTCTACACTCTTGCTGCATCGAGGCCGGTGACTGGATATTAGAACTCCACACACCCGTGCAAGAGCAATGCTACTTTCATTAAAATAGAGCTCGTTCGAGAAGTGCCTTCTGCACCGGCCTGTCTCTCCCTCCGTGTTATGTATGCAACCCGTTCCCCAGGCTCTCACCCGTGGTACACGCTAAAGAGCTTTCTCCTTCAGAGATGTGGACGTTAGTTGAAGCTAGTTTTCTCTACACTCTTGCTACTTCGAAGGAGGTGCCTGGATATTAGACCTCCACACACCCGTGCAAAGAGAATGCTAGTTCATGAAACTAGAGCTCCTTCGAGAGGTGCCTTCTGCACCAGCATATTTCTCCCTCTGTGTTAGGTATGGAACCCGTTCCCCAGGCTCTCACCAGGGCTACACTGTAAACTGCTTTAACCTTCAGAGAGGTGGACGGTAGCTAAAGCACGGTTTCTCTACCCTGTTCTTCATTTGAGGGAGGTGCCTGGATTTAGACCTCCACACACCCGTGCAAGAGCAATGGTAGTTTTATGGAACTAGAGCTCGTTGGAGAGGTGCCTTCTGCACAAGCCTGTTTCTCCCTCCGTGTTATGCATGCAACCCCTTCCCCAGGCTCTCTCCCGTGGTACACAGTAAACTGCTTTCTCCTTCAGACAGGTGGACGGTAGCCAAAGCGCGTTTTCTCTGCACTCTTGCTGCATCGAGGCCGGTGCCTGGATATTAGACCACCACACACCCGTGCAAGAGCAATGCTGCTTTCATTAAACTGGAGCTCGTTCGAGAGGTGCCTTCTGCACCGGCCTGTTTCTCCCTCCGTGTTATGTATGGGACCCTTTCCCCAGGCTCTCACCAGGCCTACACTGGAAACTGCTTTCTCCTTCAGAGAGGTAGACGGTAGCTAAAGCACGGATCCTCTACACTGTTCTTCATTTGAGGGAGGTGCCTGGATATTAGACCTCCACACACCCGTGTAAGGGGAATGCTAGTTTTATGGAACTAGAGCTCGTTGGAGAGGTGCCTTCTGCACAGGCCTCTTTCTCCCTCCGTGTTATGTATGGAACCCGTTCTCCAGGCTCTCTCCCGTGGTGCACATTAAACTGCTTTCTCCTTCAGACAGGTGGACGGTACCAAAGCGCGTTTTCTCTCCACTCTTGCTGCATCGAGGCCGGTGCCTGGATATTAGACCTCCACGCACCCGTGCAAGAGCAATGCTGCTTTCATTAAACTGGAGCTCGTTCGAGAGGTGCCTTCTGCACCGGCCTGTTTCTCCCTCCGTGTTATGTATGGAACCCGTTCCCCTGGCTCTCACCAGGCCTACACTGTAAACTGCTTTCTCCTTGAGAGAGGTGGACGGTAGCTAAAGCACGGTTCCTCTACACTGTTCTTCATTTGAGGGAGGTGCCTGGATATTAGACCTCCACACACCCGTGCAAGAGGAATGCTAGTTTTATGAAACTAGAGCTCGTTGGAGAGGTGCCTTCTGCACAGGCCTCTTTCCCCCTCCGTGTTATGTATGGAAGCCGTTCTCCAGGCCCCAGCGAAAGGCAGAACACTACTCCCCATGTGTTTCATCACGCTAGCATGGCAGCCCCACTTTTGCATGGAAGTCTAACAGCTAGTGTTCTAACTCGAAGAAACAACACTGTAGAGAAACCGTGCTTTAGCTACCGTCGACCTCTAGACGGAGGAAGCATTACACGGAGTGCCGTGGCTGAGAGCCTGGGGAACGGGTTCCATACGTGAAACCAAGGGAGAAATAGGTCCGGGCAGAAGGCACCTCTGGACTCAGCTCTTGCTACCTGAAGCTCACACTACTGCTCCATGTGTGCTTGGAATGCTATGTGCTCGACACTGACTGGGAAGAAACAAGCTTGTAAAGAATCCCAGCTGCAGCTCATTCGCCTACCAGGCTACTAACACCAAGAATCAATGCTGCAGCGTTACTGCGCTTTAGCTAACATTGCCGTTCCTGAAGCCGCAGGAGTTGTATAGTGCTCGTGTATGAGAGACCGGGGAAAGGGTCCCATACGTGAAATGGAGTGAGAAACAGGCCGGTGCGGAAGGCAGCTCTCAACTCACCTCTTGTTTATGAGGCTAGTACCCTTGCCCCGGGTGTGCCTGCAGGCCATAAGCCAACCACCTAAGTCAAAGGAACAACTCTGTAGGGAACTCCTGCTTCGGCTAAAAGAGCCATGCCTCAGGGTGGACGCATTGTGTGGTGTGCATGCGTGAGTGCACAGCAAGTGAGTCCAAAACCATTTTCCTTGTGAGACCCAGGCGCCGGAAGAAGCCAGAACACGACTCCCCACTTGCTCCATGAAACTAGTACTGCGGCCCCACTTTTGAATGGAAGTCTAATAGCTAGCTTTCTAACTCGAAGAAACAGCACTGTAGAGAAACCGTGCTTTAGCTACCGTCGACCTCTCTGTGGGCGAAGCAGTTCAGGGTGTACTGTGGCTGAGAGCCTGGGGACGGTTTCAATATCGTAATATCGGGGGAGAGACAGGCCGGTACAGAAGGCAGCCCTCAACCCACATCATGGTTATGGGGCTAGTACCGTTGCCCAGGGTGTGTGTGCAGGCTTAAACAGAGCCACCTAACTCGAAGGAAAAACTCGGTTGAGAGCCTGTGCTTCAGGTAAAACAGCTGCTCCTGAGGGTGGAAGCATGTTGTTGTGTGCGTGCGTGAGAGCACTGCAAGGGCGTCCAAAGCTTTTTGCGAGTGAGACTCAGGCCCCAGCGAAAGGCAGAACACGACTCCCCATGTGTTTGACCAAGCTAGCACGGCAGCCCCACATTTGCATGGAAGTCTAATAGCTAGCGTTCTAACTCGAAGAAACTACACAGTAGAGAAACTGTGCTTTAGCTACTGTCGACCTCTCTGTGGGCGAAGCAGTTTAGGGTGTACTGTGGCTGAGAGCCTGGGGACATTTTCCATTTTGTAAAATCGGGGGAGAGACAGGCCGGTACAGAAGGCAGCTCTCAACTCACATCATGGTTATGGGGCTAGTACCGTTGCCCTGGGTGTGTGTGCAGGCTTAAAGACAGCCACCTAACTCGAAGGGAAAACATGGTAGAGGATCCGTGCTTCAGCTAAAACAGCCGCTCCTGAGGGTGGAAGCATCTGGTTGTGTGCGTGCGTGAGAGGACTGCAAGGGAGTCCAAAGTTTCTGCGAGTGAGACTCGGGCCCCAGCAAAAGGCAGAAGACGACTCCCCGTGTTTTTCATTTAGCTAGCACTGTGGCCCTACTTTTGCATGGAAGTCTAATTGCTAGCGTTCTCCCTGGAAGAAACAACACGGTAGAGAAACCGTGCTTTAGCTACCATCCACCTCTCTGAGGGAGGAAGCACTTTCCAGGCTACCGTGGGTGAGAGCCTGAGGAACGGGTTCCTTACGTGAAACCGAGGGAGAAGGAGTCCGGGCCAGAAGGCTCCTCTCGACTCGGCTCTTGTTACCTGAAGCTAACACTTCGGCTCCATGTGTGCACAGGAATGCTAAGGGCTCCACACTGATTTGGCAGAAAGAAGCCGGTCAAGAACCCCAGCTTCAGCTCATTCGCCTCTCCACAGGGTGGCAGCATTTTCAAGTCCGCTTGAGTGCAAACCTGGGGAAGGAGTCCCAGCAGAATTCGGAGCGAGAAATAAGCATGGGCAGAAGGCACCTATCCACTCAACTCTTGTTTCGGGAAACTCGATCGGCTCTCCCGTGTGTGCGTGGAGTCCTCAGTGCCATCCACGCAACGCAAAGGAACAGAACTGTAGAGAACCCGTGCCTCAGCAAAGATCGCCCTTCCTGAGCGTCAACTTCATCTATATTGTGTGTTCCTGTGAAAGCATGAGAAATGGAACCTAAACGTAACTCGGAGTGAGAAGCAGGCCTGGAAGGAAGGCTGCTGTCGACTCACCTCTTGTTTGAGGAGATTAGCACTGCTGTACCCTGTGTGCCTGGATGCCTAGTTCCCAGGCTACTAACACCAAGAATCAATCCTATGGAGTGACTGCGCTTGAGTTAACATTGCCGTTCCTGAAGCAGGAGGAATTTGACACTGCTCGTGTACGAGAGACCGGGCAAAGGGTCCCAGACGTGAAATGGAGTGAGAAACAGGCCGGTGCGGAAGGCAGCTCTCAAGTCACCTCTGGTTTATGAGGCTAGTACCCTTGCCCCGGGGGTGCCTGCAGGCCTAAAGCCAACCACCTAACTCAAAGGAACAACTCTGTAGGGAATTCCTGCTTCGGCTAAAAGAGCCATGCCTCAGGGTGGACGCATTTTGCTGTGTGCATGCGTGAGCGCACTGCAAGTGAGTCCAAAACCATTTTCCTTGTGAGACCCAGGCCCCGGAAGAATCCGTACTCCAGGCTCTCTCCCGTGGTGCCCAGTGAACTGCTTTCTCCTTCAGAGAGGTGGACGGTAGCTAAAGCACGTTTTCTCTACACTGCCGTTCCTTCGAGTGAGGTGCCTGGATATTAGACCTCCACACACCCGTGCAAGAGCAATGCTAGTTTTATGGAACTAGAGCTCGTTGGAGAGGTGCCTTCTGCACAGGCCTCTTTCTCCCTCCGTGTTATGTATGGAACCCGTTCTCCAGGCTCTCTCCCGTGGTGCCCAGTGAACTGCTTTCTCCTTCAGAGAGGTGGACGGTAGCTAAAGCACGTTTTCTCTACACTGCCGTTCCATCCAGTGAGGTGCCTGGATATTAGACCTCCACACACCCGTGCAAGAGCAATGCTAGGTTTATGGAACTAGAGCTCGTTGGAGAGGTGCCTTCTGCACAGGCCTCTTTCTCCCTCCGTGTTATGTATGCAACACGTTCCCCAGGCTCTCTCCCGTGGTACACAGTAAACTGCTTTCTCCTTCAGACACGTGGAAGGTAGCCAAAGCGCGTTTTCTCTACACTCTTGCTGCATCGAGGCCGGTGCCGGGATATTAGACCTCCACACACCCGTGCAAGAGCAATGCTGCTTTCATTAAACTGGAGCTCGTTCGAGAGGTGCCTTCTGCACCGACCTGTTTCTCCCTCCGTGTTAGGTATGGAAACCGTTCCCCAGGCTCTCCCCCGTGGTACACCGTAAACTGCTTTCTCCTTCAGAGAGGTGGACGGTAGCTAAAGCACGGATCCTCTACACTGTTCTTCATTTGAGGGAGGTGCCTGGATATTAGACCTCCACACACCCGTGCAAGAGCAATGCTAGTTTTATGAAACTAGAGCTCGTTGCAGAGGTGCCTCCTGCACAGGCCTCTTTCTCCGTGTTATGTGTGGAACCCGTTCCCCAGGCTCTCTCCCGTGGTTCACAATAAACTGCTTCCTCCTTCAGAGAGGTGGACTGTAGCTAAAGCACATTTTCTCTACACTCTTGCTGCATCGAGGCCGGTGCCTGGATATTAGACCACCACACACCCGTGCAAGAGCAATGCTGCTTTCCTTAAACTGGAGCTCGTTCGAGAGGTGCCTTCTGCACCGGCCTGTTTCTCCCTCTGTGTTATGTATGGAACCCGTTTCCCAGGCTCTCACCCGTGGTACACGGTAAAGAGCTTTCTCCTTCAGAGATGTGGACGTTAGTTAAAGCAAGTTTTCTCTACACTCTTGCTCCTTCGAGGGAGGTGCCTGGATATTAGACCTCCACACACCCGTGCAAGAGCAATGCTGCTTTCATTAAACTGGAGCTCGTTCGAGAGGTGCCTTCTGCACTGGCCTGTTTCTCCCTCTGTGTTATGTATGGAAACCGTTCCCCAGGCGCTCACCCGTGGTACACCGTAAACTGCTTTCTCCTTCAGAGAGGTGGACGGTAGCTAAAGCACCGTTTCTCTACACTGTTCTTCATATGAGGGAGGTGCCTGGATATTAGACCTCCACACACCCGTGCAAGAGCAATGCTAGTTTTATGAAACTAGAGCTCATTGGAGAGGTGCCTTCTGCACAGGCTTCTTTCTCCCTCCGTGTTATGTATGGAACCCGTTCCCCAGGCTCTCTCCCGTGGTACACAGTAAACTGCTTTCTCCTTCAGAGAGGTGGACTGTAGCTAAAGCACATTTTCTCTACACTCTTGCTGCATCGAGGCCGGTGACTGGATATTAGAACTCCACACACCCGTGCAAGAGCAATGCTACTTTCATTAAAATAGAGCTCGTTCGAGAAGTGCCTTCTGCACCGGCCTGTCTCTCCCTCCGTGTTATGTATGCAACCCGTTCCCCAGGCTCTCACCCGTGGTACACGCTAAAGAGCTTTCTCCTTCAGAGATGTGGACGTTAGTTGAAGCTAGTTTTCTCTACACTCTTGCTACTTCGAAGGAGGTGCCTGGATATTAGACCTCCACACACCCGTGCAAAGAGAATGCTAGTTCATGAAACTAGAGCTCCTTCGAGAGGTGCCTTCTGCACCAGCATATTTCTCCCTCTGTGTTAGGTATGGAACCCGCTCCCCAGGCTCTCACCAGGGCTACACTGTAAACTGCTTTAACCTTCAGAGAGGTGGACGGTAGCTAAAGCACGGTTTCTCTACCCTGTTCTTCATTTGAGGGAGGTGCCTGGATTTAGACCTCCACACACCCGTGCAAGAGCAATGCTAGTTTTATGGAACTAGAGCTCGTTGGAGAGGTGCCTTCTCCACAAGCCTGTTTCTCCCTCCATGTTATGCATGCAACCCCTTCCCCAGGCTCTCTCCCGTGGTACACAGTAAACTGCTTTCTCCTTCAGACAGGTGGACGGTAGCCAAAGCGCGTTTTCTCTGCACTCTTGCTGCATCAAGGCCGGTGCCTGGATATTAGACCACCACACACCCGTGCAAGAGCAATGCTGCTTTCATTAAACTGGAGCTCGTTCGAGAGGTGCCTTCTGCACCGGCCTGTTTCTCCCTCCGTGTTATGTATGGGACCCTTTCCCCAGGCTCTCACCAGGCCTACACTGGAAACTGCTTTCTCCTTCAGAGAGGTAGACGGTAGCTAAAGCACGGATCCTCTACACTGTTCTTCATTTGAGGGAGGTGCCTGGATATTAGACCTCCACACACCCGTGTAAGAGGAATGCTAGTTTTATGGAACTAGAGCTCGTTGGAGAGGTGCCTTCTGCACAGGCCTCTTTCTCCCTCCGTGTTATGTATGGAACCCGTTCTCCAGGCTCTCTCCCGTGGTTCACAGTAAACTGCTTTCTCCTTCAGACAGGTGGACGGTACCAAAGCGCGTTTTCTCTCCACTCTTGCTGCATCGAGGCCGGTGCCTGGATATTAGACCTCCACGCACCCGTGCAAGAGCAATGCTGCTTTCATTAAACTGGAGCTCGTTCGAGAGGTGCCTTCTGCACCGGCCTGTTTCTCCCTCCGTGTTATGTATGGAACCCGTTCCCCTGGCTCTCACCAGGCCTACACTGTAAACTGCTTTCTCCTTCAGAGAGGTGGACGGTAGCTAAAGCACGGTTCCTCTACACTGTTCTTCATTTGAGGGAGGTGCCTGGATATTAGACCTCCACACACCCGTGCAAGAGGAATGCTAGTTTTATGAAACTAGAGCTCGTTGGAGAGGTGCCTTCTGCACAGGCCTCTTTCCCCCTCCGTGTTATGTATGGAAGCCGTTCTCCAGGCCCCAGCGAAAGGCAGAACACTACTCCCCATGTGTTTCATCACGCTAGCACGGCAGCCCCACTTTTGCATGGAAGTCTAACAGCTAGTGTTCTAACTCGAAGAAACAACACTGTAGAGAAACCGTGCTTTAGCTACCGTCGACCTCTAGACGGAGGAAGCATTACACGGAGTGCCGTGGCTGAGAGCCTGGGGAACGGGTTCCATACGTGAAACCAAGGGAGAAATAGGTCCGGGCAGAAGGCACCTCTGGACTCAGCTCTTGCTACCTGAAGCTCACACTACTGCTCCATGTGTGCTTGGAATGCTATGTGCTCGACACTGACTGGGAAGAAACAAGCTTGTAAAGAATCCCAGCTGCAGCTCATTCGCCTACCAGGCTACTAACACCAAGAATCAATGCTGCAGCGTTACTGCGCTTTAGCTAACATTGCCGTTCCTGAAGCCGCAGGAGTTGTATAGTGCTCGTGTATGAGAGACCGGGGAAAGGGTCCCATACGTGAAATGGAGTGAGAAACAGGCCGGTGCGGAAGGCAGCTCTCAACTCACCTCTTGTTTATGAGGCTAGTACCCTTGCCCCGGGTGTGCCTGCAGGCCATAAGCCAACCACCTAAGTCAAAGGAACAACTCTGTAGGGAATTCCTGCTTCGGCTAAAAGAGCCATGCCTCAGGGTGGACGCATTGTGTGGTGTGCATGCGTGAGTGCACAGCAAGTGAGTCCAAAACCATTTTCCTTGTGAGACCCAGGCGCCGGAAGAAGCCAGAACACGACTCCCCACTTGCTCCATGAAACTAGTACTGCGGCCCCACTTTTGAATGGAAGTCTAATAGCTAGCTTTCTAACTCGAAGAAACAGCACTGTAGAGAAACCGTGCTTTAGCTACCGTCGACCTCTCTGTGGGCGAAGCAGTTCAGGGTGTACTGTGGCTGAGAGCCTGGGGACGGTTTCAATATCGTAATATCGGGGGAGAGACAGGCCGGTACAGAAGGCAGCCCTCAACCCACATCATGGTTATGGGGCTAGTACCGTTGCCCAGGGTGTGTGTGCAGGCTTAAACAGAGCCACCTAACTCGAAGGAAAAACTCGGTTGAGAGCCTGTGCTTCAGGTAAAACAGCTGCTCCTGAGGGTGGAAGCATGTTGTTGTGTGCGTGCGTGAGAGCACTGCAAGGGCGTCCAAAGCTTTTTGTGAGTGAGACTCAGGCCCCAGCGAAAGGCAGAACACGACTCCCCATGTGTTTGACCAAGCTAGCACGGCAGCCCCACATTTGCATGGAAGTCTAATCGCTAGCGTTCTAACTCGAAGAAACTACACAGTAGAGAAACTGTGCTTTAGCTACTGTCGACCTCTCTGTGGGCGAAGCAGTTTAGGGTGTACTGTGGCTGAGAGCCTGGGGACATTTTCCATTTTGTAAAATCGGGGGAGAGACAGGCCGGTACAGAAGGCAGCTCTCAACTCACATCATGGTTATGGGGCTAGTACCGTTGCCCTGGGTGTGTGTGCAGGCTTAAAGACAGCCACCTAACTCGAAGGGAAAACATGGTAGAGGATCCGTGCTTCAGCTAAAACAGCCGCTCCTGAGGGTGGAAGCATCTGGTTGTGTGCGTGCGTGAGAGGACTGCAAGGGAGTCCAAAGTTTCTGCGAGTGAGACTCGGGCCCCAGCAAAAGGCAGAAGACGACTCCCCGGGTGTTTCATTTAGCTAGCACTGCGGCCCTACTTTTGCATGGAAGTCTAATCGCTAGCGTTCTCCCTGGAAGAAACAACACGGTAGAGAAACCGTGCTTTAGCTACCATCCACCTCTCTGAGGGAGGAAGCACTTTCCAGGCTACCGTGGGTGAGAGCCTGAGGAACGGGTTCCTTACGTGAAACCGAGGGAGAAGGAGTCCGGGCCAGAAGGCTCCTCTCGACTCGGCTCTTGTTACCTGAAGCTAACACTTCGGCTCCATGTGTGCACAGGAATGCTAAGGGCTCCACACTGATTTGGCAGAAAGAAGCCGGTCAAGAACCCCAGCTTCAGCTCATTCGCCTCTCCACAGGGTGGCAGCATTTTCAAGTCCGCTTGAGTGCAAACCTGGGGAAGGAGTCCCAGCAGAATTCGGAGCGAGAAATAAGCATGGGCAGAAGGCACCTATCCACTCAACTCTTGTTTCGGGAAACTCGATCGGCTCTCCCGTGTGTGCGTGGAGTCCTCAGTGCCATCCACGCAACGCAAAGGAACAGAACTGTAGAGAACCCGTGCCTCAGCAAAGATCGCCCTTCCTGAGCGTCAACTTCATCTATATTGTGTGTTTTTGTGAAAGCATGAGAAATGGAACCTAAACGTAACTCGGAGTGAGAAGCAGGCCTGGAAGGAAGGCTGCTGTCGACTCACCTCTTGTTTGAGGAGATTAGCACTGCTGTACCCTGTGTGCCTGGATGCCTAGTTCCCAGGCTACTAACACCAAGAATCAATCCTATGGAGTGACTGCGCTTGAGTTAACATTGCCGTTCCTGAAGCAGGAGGAATTTGACACTGCTCGTGTACGAGAGACCGGGCAAAGGGTCCCAGACGTGAAATGGAGTGAGAAACAGGCCGGTGCGGAAGGCAGCTCTCAAGTCACCTCTGGTTTATGAGGCTAGTACCCTTGCCCCGGGGGTGCCTGCAGGCCTAAAGCCAACCACCTAACTCAAAGGAACAACTCTGTAGGGAATTCCTGCTTCGGCTAAAAGAGCCATGCCTCAGGGTGGACGCATTTTGCTGTGTGCATGCGTGAGCGCACTGCAAGTGAGTCCAAAACCATTTTCCTTGTGAGACCCAGGCCCCGGAAGAATCCGTACTCCAGGCTCTCTCCCGTGGTGCCCAGTGAACTGCTTTCTCCTTCAGAGAGGTGGACGGTAGCTAAAGCACGTTTTCTCTACACTGCCGTTCCTTCGAGTGAGGTGCCTGGATATTAGACCTCCACACACCCGTGCAAGAGCAATGCTAGTTTTATGGAACTAGAGCTCGTTGGAGAGGTGCCTTCTGCACAGGCCTCTTTCTCCCTCCGTGTTATGTATGGAACCCGTTCTCCAGGCTCTCTCCCGTGGTGCCCAGTGAACTGCTTTCTCCTTCAGAGAGGTGGACGGTAGCTAAAGCACGTTTTCTCTACACTGCCGTTCCATCCAGTGAGGTGCCTGGATATTAGACCTCCACACACCCGTGCAAGAGCAATGCTAGGTTTATGGAACTAGAGCTCGTTGGAGAGGTGCCTTCTGCACAGGCCTCTTTCTCCCTCCGTGTTATGTATGCAACACGTTCCCCAGGCTCTCTCCCGTGGTACACAGTAAACTGCTTTCTCCTTCAGACACGTGGAAGGTAGCCAAAGCGCGTTTTCTCTACACTCTTGCTGCATCGAGGCCGGTGCCGGGATATTAGACCTCCACACACCCGTGCAAGAGCAATGCTGCTTTCATTAAACTGGAGCTCGTTCGAGAGGTGCCTTCTGCACCGACCTGTTTCTCCCTCCGTGTTAGGTATGGAAACCGTTCCCCAGGCTCTCCCCCGTGGTACACCGTAAACTGCTTTCTCCTTCAGAGAGGTGGACGGTAGCTAAAGCACGGATCCTCTACACTGTTCTTCATTTGAGGGAGGTGCCTGGATATTAGACCTCCACACACCCGTGCAAGAGCAATGCTAGTTTTATGAAACTAGAGCTCGTTGCAGAGGTGCCTCCTGCACAGGCCTCTTTCTCCGTGTTATGTGTGGAACCCGTTCCCCAGGCTCTCTCCCGTGGTTCACAATAAACTGCTTCCTCCTTCAGAGAGGTGGACTGTAGCTAAAGCACATTTTCTCTACACTCTTGCTGCATCGAGGCCGGTGCCTGGATATTAGACCACCACACACCCGTGCAAGAGCAATGCTGCTTTCCTTAAACTGGAGCTCGTTCGAGAGGTGCCTTCTGCACCGGCCTGTTTCTCCCTCTGTGTTATGTATGGAACCCGTTTCCCAGGCTCTCACCCGTGGTACACGGTAAAGAGCTTTCTCCTTCAGAGATGTGGACGTTAGTTAAAGCAAGTTTTCTCTACACTCTTGCTCCTTCGAGGGAGGTGCCTGGATATTAGACCTCCACACACCCGTGCAAGAGCAATGCTGCTTTCATTAAACTGGAGCTCGTTCGAGAGGTGCCTTCTGCACTGGCCTGTTTCTCCCTCTGTGTTATGTATGGAAACCGTTCCCCAGGCGCTCACCCGTGGTACACCGTAAACTGCTTTCTCCTTCAGAGAGGTGGACGGTAGCTAAAGCACCGTTTCTCTACACTGTTCTTCATATGAGGGAGGTGCCTGGATATTAGACCTCCACACACCCGTGCAAGAGCAATGCTAGTTTTATGAAACTAGAGCTCATTGGAGAGGTGCCTTCTGCACAGGCTTCTTTCTCCCTCCGTGTTATGTATGGAACCCGTTCCCCAGGCTCTCTCCCGTGGTACACAGTAAACTGCTTTCTCCTTCAGAGAGGTGGACTGTAGCTAAAGCACATTTTCTCTACACTCTTGCTGCATCGAGGCCGGTGACTGGATATTAGAACTCCACACACCCGTGCAAGAGCAATGCTACTTTCATTAAAATAGAGCTCGTTCGAGAAGTGCCTTCTGCACCGGCCTGTCTCTCCCTCCGTGTTATGTATGCAACCCGTTCCCCAGGCTCTCACCCGTGGTACACGCTAAAGAGCTTTCTCCTTCAGAGATGTGGACGTTAGTTGAAGCTAGTTTTCTCTACACTCTTGCTACTTCGAAGGAGGTGCCTGGATATTAGACCTCCACACACCCGTGCAAAGAGAATGCTAGTTCATGAAACTAGAGCTCCTTCGAGAGGTGCCTTCTGCACCAGCATATTTCTCCCTCTGTGTTAGGTATGGAACCCGTTCCCCAGGCTCTCACCAGGGCTACACTATAAACTGCTTTAACCTTCAGAGAGGTGGACGGTAGCTAAAGCACGGTTTCTCTACCCTGTTCTTCATTTGAGGGAGGTGCCTGGATTTAGACCTCCACACACCCGTGCAAGAGCAATGGTAGTTTTATGGAACTAGAGCTCGTTGGAGAGGTGCCTTCTGCACAAGCCTGTTTCTCCCTCCGTGTTATGCATGCAACCCCTTCCCCAGGCTCTCTCCCGTGGTACACAGTAAACTGCTTTCTCCTTCAGACAGGTGGATGGTAGCCAAAGCGCGTTTTCTCTGCACTCTTGCTGCATCGAGGCCGGTGCCTGGATATTAGACCACCACACACCCGTGCAAGAGCAATGCTGCTTTCATTAAACTGGAGCTCGTTCGAGAGGTGCCTTCTGCACCGGCCTGTTTCTCCCTCCGTGTTATGTATGGGACCCTTTCCCCAGGCTCTCACCAGGCCTACACTGGAAACTGCTTTCTCCTTCAGAGAGGTAGACGGTAGCTAAAGCACGGATCCTCTACACTGTTCTTCATTTGAGGGAGGTGCCTGGATATTAGACCTCCACACACCCGTGTAAGGGGAATGCTAGTTTTATGGAACTAGAGCTCGTTGGAGAGGTGCCTTCTGCACAGGCCTCTTTCTCCCTCCGTGTTATGTATGGAACCCGTTCTCCAGGCTCTCTCCCGTGGTGCACAGTAAACTGCTTTCTCCTTCAGACAGGTGGACGGTACCAAAGCGCGTTTTCTCTCCACTCTTGCTGCATCGAGGCCGGTGCCTGGATATTAGACCTCCACACACCCGTGCAAGAGCAATGCTGCTTTCATTAAACTGGAGCTCGTTCGAGAGGTGCCTTCTGCACCGGCCTGTTTCTCCCTCCGTGTTATGTATGGAACCCGTTCCCCTGGCTCTCACCAGGCCTACACTGTAAACTGCTTTCTCCTTGAGAGAGGTGGACGGTAGCTAAAGCACGGTTCCTCTACACTGTTCTTCATTTGAGGGAGGTGCCTGGATATTAGACCTCCACACACCCGTGCAAGAGGAATGCTAGTTTTATGAAACTAGAGCTCGTTGGAGAGGTGCCTTCTGCACAGGCCTCTTTCCCCCTCCGTGTTATGTATGGAAGCCGTTCTCCAGGCCCCAGCGAAAGGCAGAACACTACTCCCCATGTGTTTCATCACGCTAGCACGGCAGCCCCACTTTTGCATGGAAGTCTAACAGCTAGTGTTCTAACTCGAAGAAACAACACTGTAGAGAAACCGTGCTTTAGCTACCGTCGACCTCTAGACGGAGGAAGCATTACACGGAGTGCCGTGGCTGAGAGCCTGGGGAACGGGTTCCATACGTGAAACCAAGGGAGAAATAGGTCCGGGCAGAAGGCACCTCTGGACTCAGCTCTTGCTACCTGAAGCTCACACTACTGCTCCATGTGTGCTTGGAATGCTATGTGCTCGACACTGACTGGGAAGAAACAAGCTTGTAAAGAATCCCAGCTGCAGCTCATTCGCCTACCAGGCTACTAACACCAAGAATCAATGCTGCAGCGTTACTGCGCTTTAGCTAACATTGCCGTTCCTGAAGCCGCAGGAGTTGTATAGTGCTCGTGTATGAGAGACCGGGGAAAGGGTCCCATACGTGAAATGGAGTGAGAAACAGGCCGGTGCGGAAGGCAGCTCTCAACTCACCTCTTGTTTATGAGGCTAGTACCCTTGCCCCGGGTGTGCCTGCAGGCCATAAGCCAACCACCTAAGTCAAAGGAACAACTCTGTAGGGAATTCCTGCTTCGGCTAAAAGAGCCATGCCTCAGGGTGGACGCATTGTGTGGTGTGCATGCGTGAGTGCACAGCAAGTGAGTCCAAAACCATTTTCCTTGTGAGACCCAGGCGCCGGAAGAAGCCAGAACACGACTCCCCACTTGCTCCATGAAACTAGTACTGCGGCCCCACTTTTGAATGGAAGTCTAATAGCTAGCTTTCTAACTCGAAGAAACAGCACTGTAGAGAAACCGTGCTTTAGCTACCGTCGACCTCTCTGTGGGCGAAGCAGTTCAGGGTGTACTGTGGCTGAGAGCCTGGGGACGGTTTCAATATCGTAATATCGGGGGAGAGACAGGCCGGTACAGAAGGCAGCCCTCAACCCACATCATGGTTATGGGGCTAGTACCGTTGCCCAGGGTGTGTGTGCAGGCTTAAACAGAGCCACCTAACTCGAAGGAAAAACTCGGTTGAGAGCCTGTGCTTCAGGTAAAACAGCTGCTCCTGAGGGTGGAAGCATGTTGTTGTGTGCGTGCGTGAGAGCACTGCAAGGGCGTCCAAAGCTTTTTGCGAGTGAGACTCAGGCCCCAGCGAAAGGCAGAACACGACTCCCCATGTGTTTGACCAAGCTAGCACGGCAGCCCCACATTTGCATGGAAGTCTAATAGCTAGCGTTCTAACTCGAAGAAACTACACAGTAGAGAAACTGTGCTTTAGCTACTGTCGACCTCTCTGTGGGCGAAGCAGTTTAGGGTGTACTGTGGCTGAGAGCCTGGGGACATTTTCCATTTTGTAAAATCGGGGGAGAGACAGGCCGGTACAGAAGGCAGCTCTCAACTCACATCATGGTTATGGGGCTAGTACCGTTGCCCTGGGTGTGTGTGCAGGCTTAAAGACAGCCACCTAACTCGAAGGGAAAACATGGTAGAGGATCCGTGCTTCAGCTAAAACAGCCGCTCCTGAGGGTGGAAGCATCTGGTTGTGTGCGTGCGTGAGAGGACTGCAAGGGAGTCCAAAGTTTCTACGAGTGAGACTCGGGCCCCAGCAAAAGGCAGAAGACGACTCCCCGTGTGTTTCATTTAGCTAGCACTGCGGCCCTACTTTTGCATGGAAGTCTAATCGCTAGCGTTCTCCCTGGAAGAAACAACACGGTAGAGAAACTGTGCTTTAGCTACCATCCACCTCTCTGAGGGAGGAAGCACTTTCCAGGCTACCGTGGGTGAGAGCCTGAGGAACGGGTTCCTTACGTGAAACCGAGGGAGAAGGAGTCCGGGCCAGAAGGCTCCTCTCGACTCGGCTCTTGTTACCTGAAGCTAACACTTCGGCTCCATGTGTGCACAGGAATGCTAAGGGCTCCACACTGATTTGGCAGAAAGAAGCCGGTCAAGAACCCCAGCTTCAGCTCATTCGCCTCTCCACAGGGTGGCAGCATTTTCAAGTCCGCTTGAGTGCAAACCTGGGGAAGGAGTCCCAGCAGAATTCGGAGCGAGAAATAAGCATGGGCAGAAGGCACCTATCCACTCAACTCTTGTTTCGGGAAACTCGATCGGCTCTCCCGTGTGTGCGTGGAGTCCTCAGTGCCATCCACGCAACGCAAAGGAACAGAACTGTAGAGAACCCGTGCCTCAGCAAAGATCGCCCTTCCTGAGCGTCAACTTCATCTATTGTGTGTTTTTGTGAAAGCATGAGAAATGGAACCTAAACGTAACTCGGAGTGAGAAGCAGGCCTGGAAGGAAGGCTGCTGTCGACTCACCTCTTGTTTGAGGAGATTAGCACTGCTGTACCCTGTGTGCCTGGATGCCTAGTTCCCAGGCTACTAACACCAAGAATCAATCCTATGGAGTGACTGCGCTTGAGTTAACATTGCCGTTCCTGAAGCAGGAGGAATTTGACACTGCTCGTGTACGAGAGACCGGGCAAAGGGTCCCAGACGTGAAATGGAGTGAGAAACAGGCCGGTGCGGAAGGCAGCTCTCAAGTCACCTCTGGTTTATGAGGCTAGTACCCTTGCCCCGGGGGTGCCTGCAGGCCTAAAGCCAACCACCTAACTCAAAGGAACAACTCTGTAGGGAATTCCTGCTTCGGCTAAAAGAGCCATGCCTCAGGGTGGACGCATTTTGCTGTGTGCATGCGTGAGCGCACTGCAAGTGAGTCCAAAACCATTTTCCTTGTGAGACCCAGGCCCCGGAAGAATCCGTACTCCAGGCTCTCTCCCGTGGTGCCCAGTGAACTGCTTTCTCCTTCAGAGAGGTGGACGGTAGCTAAAGCACGTTTTCTCTACACTGCCGTTCCTTCGAGTGAGGTGCCTGGATATTAGACCTCCACACACCCGTGCAAGAGCAATGCTAGTTTTATGGAACTAGAGCTCGTTGGAGAGGTGCCTTCTGCACAGGCCTCTTTCTCCCTCCGTGTTATGTATGGAACCCGTTCTCCAGGCTCTCTCCCGTGGTGCCCAGTGAACTGCTTTCTCCTTCAGAGAGGTGGACGGTAGCTAAAGCACGTTTTCTCTACACTGCCGTTCCATCCAGTGAGGTGCCTGGATATTAGACCTCCACACACCCGTGCAAGAGCAATGCTAGGTTTATGGAACTAGAGCTCGTTGGAGAGGTGCCTTCTGCACAGGCCTCTTTCTCCCTCCGTGTTATGTATGCAACACGTTCCCCAGGCTCTCTCCCATGGTACACAGTAAACTGCTTTCTCCTTCAGACACGTGGAAGGTAGCCAAAGCGCGTTTTCTCTACACTCTTGCTGCATCGAGGCCGGTGCCGGGATATTAGACCTCCACACACCCGTGTAAGAGCAATGCTGCTTTCATTAAACTGGAGCTCGTTCGAGAGGTGCCTTCTGCACCGACCTGTTTCTCCCTCCGTGTTAGGTATGGAAACCGTTCCCCAGGCTCTCCCCCGTGGTACACCGTAAACTGCTTTCTCCTTCAGAGAGGTGGACGGTAGCTAAAGCACGGATCCTCTACACTGTTCTTCATTTGAGGGAGGTGCCTGGATATTAGACCTCCACACACCCGTGCAAGAGCAATGCTAGTTTTATGAAACTAGAGCTCGTTGCAGAGGTGCCTCCTGCACAGGCCTCTTTCTCCGTGTTATGTGTGGAACCCGTTCCCCAGGCTCTCTCCCGTGGTTCACAATAAACTGCTTCCTCCTTCAGAGAGGTGGACTGTAGCTAAAGCACATTTTCTCTACACTCTTGCTGCATCGAGGCCGGTGCCTGTATATTAGACCACCACACACCCGTGCAAGAGCAATGCTGCTTTCCTTAAACTGGAGCTCGTTCGAGAGGTGCCTTCTGCACCGGCCTGTTTCTCCCTCTGTGTTATGTATGGAACCCGTTTCCCAGGCTCTCACCCGTGGTACACGGTAAAGAGCTTTCTCCTTCAGAGATGTGGACGTTAGTTAAAGCAAGTTTTCTCTACACTCTTGCTCCTTCGAGGGAGGTGCCTGGATATTAGACCTCCACACACCCGTGCAAGAGCAATGCTGCTTTCATTAAACTGGAGCTCGTTCGAGAGGTGCCTTCTGCACTGGCCTGTTTCTCCCTCTGTGTTATGTATGGAAACCGTTCCCCAGGCGCTCACCCGTGGTACACCGTAAACTGCTTTCTCCTTCAGAGAGGTGGACGGTAGCTAAAGCACCGTTTCTCTACACTGTTCTTCATATGAGGGAGGTGCCTGGATATTAGACCTCCACACACCCGTGCAAGAGCAATGCTAGTTTTATGAAACTAGAGCTCATTGGAGAGGTGCCTTCTGCACAGGCTTCTTTCTCCCTCCGTGTTATGTATGGAACCCGTTCCCCAGGCTCTCTCCCGTGGTACACAGTAAACTGCTTTCTCCTTCAGAGAGGTGGACTGTAGCTAAAGCACATTTTCTCTACACTCTTGCTGCATCGAGGCCGGTGACTGGATATTAGAACTCCACACACCCGTGCAAGAGCAATGCTACTTTCATTAAAATAGAGCTCGTTCGAGAAGTGCCTTCTGCACCGACCTGTCTCTCCCTCCGTGTTATGTATGCAACCCGTTCCCCAGGCTCTCACCCGTGGTACACGCTAAAGAGCTTTCTCCTTCAGAGATGTGGACGTTAGTTGAAGCAAGTTTTCTCTACACTCTTGCTACTTCGAAGGAGGTGCCTGGATATTAGACCTCCACACACCCGTGCAAAGAGAATGCTAGTTCATGAAACTAGAGCTCCTTCGAGAGGTGCCTTCTGCACCAGCATATTTCTCCCTCTGTGTTAGGTATGGAACCCGTTCCCCAGGCTCTCACCAGGGCTACACTGTAAACTGCTTTAACCTTCAGAGAGGTGGACGGTAGCTAAAGCACGGTTTCTCTACCCTGTTCTTCATTTGAGGGAGGTGCCTGGATTTAGACCTCCACACACCCGTGCAAGAGCAATGCTAGTTTTATGGAACTAGAGCTCGTTGGAGAGGTGCCTTCTCCACAAGCCTGTTTCTCCCTCCGTGTTATGCATGCAACCCCTTCCCCAGGCTCTCTCCCGTGGTACACAGTAAACTGCTTTCTCCTTCAGACAGGTGGATGGTAGCCAAAGCGCGTTTTCTCTGCACTCTTGCTGCATCGAGGCCGGTGCCTGGATATTAGACCACCACACACCCGTGCAAGAGCAATGCTGCTTTCATTAAACTGGAGCTCGTTCGAGAGGTGCCTTCTGCACCGGCCTGTTTCTCCCTCCGTGTTATGTATGGGACCCTTTCCCCAGGCTCTCACAAGGCCTACACTGGAAACTGCTTTCTCCTTCAGAGAGGTAGACGGTAGCTAAAGCACGGATCCTCTACACTGTTCTTCATTTGAGGGAGGTGCCTGGATATTAGACCTCCACACACCCGTGTAAGGGGAATGCTAGTTTTATGGAACTAGAGCTCGTTGGAGAGGTGCCTTCTGCACAGGCCTCTTTCTCCCTCCGTGTTATGTATGGAACCCGTTCTCCAGGCTCTCTCCCGTGGTGCACAGTAAACTGCTTTCTCCTTCAGACAGGTGGACGGTACCAAAGCGCGTTTTCTCTCCACTCTTGCTGCATCGAGGCCGGTGCCTGGATATTAGACCTCCACACACCCGTGCAAGAGCAATGCTGCTTTCATTAAACTGGAGCTCGTTCGAGAGGTGCCTTCTGCACCGGCCTGTTTCTCCCTCCGTGTTATGTATGGAACCCGTTCCCCTGGCTCTCACCAGGCCTACACTGTAAACTGCTTTCTCCTTGAGAGAGGTGGACAGTAGCTAAAGCACGGTTCCTCTACACTGTTCTTCATTTGAGGGAGGTGCCTGGATATTAGACCTCCACACACCCGTGCAAGAGGAATGCTAGTTTTATGAAACTAGAGCTCGTTGGAGAGGTGCCTTCTGCACAGGCCTCTTTCCCCCTCCGTGTTATGTATGGAAGCCGTTCTCCAGGCCCCAGCGAAAGGCAGAACACTACTCCCCATGTGTTTCATCACGCTAGCACGGCAGCCCCACTTTTGCATGGAAGTCTAACAGCTAGTGTTCTAACTCGAAGAAACAACACTGTAGAGAAACCGTGCTTTAGCTACCGTCGACCTCTAGACGGAGGAAGCATTACACGGAGTGCCGTGGCTGAGAGCCTGGGGAACGGGTTCCATACGTGAAACCAAGGGAGAAATAGGTCCGGGCAGAAGGCACCTCTGGACTCAGCTCTTGCTACCTGAAGCTCACACTACTGCTCCATGTGTGCTTGGAATGCTATGTGCTCGACACTGACTGGGAAGAAACAAGCTTGTAAAGAATCCCAGCTGCAGCTCATTCGCCTACCAGGCTACTAACACCAAGAATCAATGCTGCAGCGTTACTGCGCTTTAGCTAACATTGCCGTTCCTGAAGCCGCAGGAGTTGTATAGTGCTCGTGTATGAGAGACCGGGGAAAGGGTCCCATACGTGAAATGGAGTGAGAAACAGGCCGGTGCGGAAGGCAGCTCTCAACTCACCTCTTGTTTATGAGGCTAGTACCCTTGCCCCGGGTGTGCCTGCAGGCCATAAGCCAACCACCTAAGTCAAAGGAACAACTCTGTAGGGAATTCCTGCTTCGGCTAAAAGAGCCATGCCTCAGGGTGGACGCATTGTGTGGTGTGCATGCGTGAGTGCACAGCAAGTGAGTCCAAAACCATTTTCCTTGTGAGACCCAGGCGCCGGAAGAAGCCAGAACACGACTCCCCACTTGCTCCATGAAACTAGTACTGCGGCCCCACTTTTGAATGGAAGTCTAATAGCTAGCTTTCTAACTCGAAGAAACAGCACTGTAGAGAAACCGTGCTTTAGCTACCGTCGACCTCTCTGTGGGCGAAGCAGTTCAGGGTGTACTGTGGCTGAGAGCCTGGGGACGGTTTCAATATCGTAATATCGGGGGAGAGACAGGCCGGTACAGAAGGCAGCCCTCAACCCACATCATGGTTATGGGGCTAGTACCGTTGCCCAGGGTGTGTGTGCAGGCTTAAACAGAGCCACCTAACTCGAAGGAAAAACTCGGTTGAGAGCCTGTGCTTCAGGTAAAACAGCTGCTCCTGAGGGTGGAAGCATGTTGTTGTGTGCGTGCGTGAGAGCACTGCAAGGGCGTCCAAAGCTTTTTGCGAGTGAGACTCAGGCCCCAGCGAAAGGCAGAACACGACTCCCCATGTGTTTGACCAAGCTAGCACGGCAGCCCCACATTTGCATGGAAGTCTAATCGCTAGCGTTCTAACTCGAAGAAACTACACAGTAGAGAAACTGTGCTTTAGCTACTGTCGACCTCTCTGTGGGCGAAGCAGTTTAGGGTGTACTGTGGCTGAGAGCCTGGGGACATTTTCCATTTTGTAAAATCGGGGGAGAGACAGGCCGGTACAGAAGGCAGCTCTCAACTCACATCATGGTTATGGGGCTAGTACCGTTGCCCTGGGTGTGTGTGCAGGCTTAAAGACAGCCACCTAACTCGAAGGGAAAACATGGTAGAGGATCCGTGCTTCAGCTAAAACAGCCGCTCCTGAGGGTGGAAGCATCTGGTTGTGTGCGTGCGTGAGAGGACTGCAAGGGAGTCCAAAGTTTCTGCGAGTGAGACTCGGGCCCCAGCAAAAGGCAGAAGACGACTCCCCGTGTTTTTCATTTAGCTAGCACTGCGGCCCTACTTTTGCATGGAAGTCTAATCGCTAGCGTTCTCCCTGGAAGAAACAACACGGTAGAGAAACCGTGCTTTAGCTACCATCCACCTCTCTGAGGGAGGAAGCACTTTCCAGGCTACCGTGGGTGAGAGCCTGAGGAACGGGTTCCTTACGTGAAACCGAGGGAGAAGGAGTCCGGGCCAGAAGGCTCCTCTCGACTCGGCTCTTGTTACCTGAAGCTAACACTTCGGCTCCATGTGTGCACAGGAATGCTAAGGGCTCCACACTGATTTGGCAGAAAGAAGCCGGTCAAGAACCCCAGCTTCAGCTCATTCGCCTCTCCACAGGGTGGCAGCATTTTCAAGTCCGCTTGAGTGCAAACCTGGGGAAGGAGTCCCAGCAGAATTCGGAGCGAGAAATAAGCATGGGCAGAAGGCACCTATCCACTCAACTCTTGTTTCGGGAAACTCGATCGGCTCTCCCGTGTGTGCGTGGAGTCCTCAGTGCCATCCACGCAACGCAAAGGAACAGAACTGTAGAGAACCCGTGCCTCAGCAAAGATCGCCCTTCCTGAGCGTCAACTTCATCTATATTGTGTGTTTTTGTGAAAGCATGAGAAATGGAACCTAAACGTAACTCGGAGTGAGAAGCAGGCCTGGAAGGAAGGCTGCTGTCGACTCACCTCTTGTTTGAGGAGATTAGCACTGCTGTACCCTGTGTGCCTGGATGCCTAGTTCCCAGGCTACTAACACCAAGAATCAATCCTATGGAGTGACTGCGCTTGAGTTAACATTGCCGTTCCTGAAGCAGGAGGAATTTGACACTGCTCGTGTACGAGAGACCGGGCAAAGGGTCCCAGACGTGAAATGGAGTGAGAAACAGGCCGGTGCGGAAGGCAGCTCTCAAGTCACCTCTGGTTTATGAGGCTAGTACCCTTGCCCCGGGGGTGCCTGCAGGCCTAAAGCCAACCACCTAACTCAAAGGAACAACTCTGTAGGGAATTCCTGCTTCGGCTAAAAGAGCCATGCCTCAGGGTGGACGCATTTTGCTGTGTGCATGCGTGAGCGCACTGCAAGTGAGTCCAAAACCATTTTCCTTGTGAGACCCAGGCCCCGGAAGAATCCGTACTCCAGGCTCTCTCCCGTGGTGCCCAGTGAACTGCTTTCTCCTTCAGAGAGGTGGACGGTAGCTAAAGCACGTTTTCTCTACACTGCCGTTCCTTCGAGTGAGGTGCCTGGATATTAGACCTCCACACACCCGTGCAAGAGCAATGCTAGTTTTATGGAACTAGAGCTCGTTGGAGAGGTGCCTTCTGCACAGGCCTCTTTCTCCCTCCGTGTTATGTATGGAACCCGTTCTCCAGGCTCTCTCCCGTGGTGCCCAGTGAACTGCTTTCTCCTTCAGAGAGGTGGACGGTAGCTAAAGCACGTTTTCTCTACACTGCCGTTCCATCCAGTGAGGTGCCTGGATATTAGACCTCCACACACCCGTGCAAGAGCAATGCTAGGTTTATGGAACTAGAGCTCGTTGGAGAGGTGCCTTCTGCACAGGCCTCTTTCTCCCTCCGTGTTATGTATGCAACACGTTCCCCAGGCTCTCTCCCATGGTACACAGTAAACTGCTTTCTCCTTCAGACACGTGGAAGGTAGCCAAAGCGCGTTTTCTCTACACTCTTGCTGCATCGAGGCCGGTGCCGGGATATTAGACCTCCACACACCCGTGTAAGAGCAATGCTGCTTTCATTAAACTGGAGCTCGTTCGAGAGGTGCCTTCTGCACCGACCTGTTTCTCCCTCCGTGTTAGGTATGGAAACCGTTCCCCAGGCTCTCCCCCGTGGTACACCGTAAACTGCTTTCTCCTTCAGAGAGGTGGACGGTAGCTAAAGCACGGATCCTCTACACTGTTCTTCATTTGAGGGAGGTGCCTGGATATTAGACCTCCACACACCCGTGCAAGAGCAATGCTAGTTTTATGAAACTAGAGCTCGTTGCAGAGGTGCCTCCTGCACAGGCCTCTTTCTCCGTGTTATGTGTGGAACCCGTTCCCCAGGCTCTCTCCCGTGGTTCACAATAAACTGCTTCCTCCTTCAGAGAGGTGGACTGTAGCTAAAGCACATTTTCTCTACACTCTTGCTGCATCGAGGCCGGTGCCTGGATATTAGACCACCACACACCCGTGCAAGAGCAATGCTGCTTTCCTTAAACTGGAGCTCGTTCGAGAGGTGCCTTCTGCACCGGCCTGTTTCTCCCTCTGTGTTATGTATGGAACCCGTTTCCCAGGCTCTCACCCGTGGTACACGGTAAAGAGCTTTCTCCTTCAGAGATGTGGACGTTAGTTAAAGCAAGTTTTCTCTACACTCTTGCTCCTTCGAGGGAGGTGCCTGGATATTAGACCTCCACACACCCGTGCAAGAGCAATGCTGCTTTCATTAAACTGGAGCTCGTTCGAGAGGTGCCTTCTGCACTGGCCTGTTTCTCCCTCTGTGTTATGTATGGAAACCGTTCCCCAGGCGCTCACCCGTGGTACACCGTAAACTGCTTTCTCCTTCAGAGAGGTGGACGGTAGCTAAAGCACCGTTTCTCTACACTGTTCTTCATATGAGGGAGGTGCCTGGATATTAGACCTCCACACACCCGTGCAAGAGCAATGCTAGTTTTATGAAACTAGAGCTCATTGGAGAGGTGCCTTCTGCACAGGCTTCTTTCTCCCTCCGTGTTATGTATGGAACCCGTTCCCCAGGCTCTCTCCCGTGGTACACAGTAAACTGCTTTCTCCTTCAGAGAGGTGGACTGTAGCTAAAGCACATTTTCTCTACACTCTTGCTGCATCGAGGCCGGTGACTGGATATTAGAACTCCACACACCCGTGCAAGAGCAATGCTACTTTCATTAAAATAGAGCTCGTTCGAGAAGTGCCTTCTGCACCGGCCTGTCTCTCCCTCCGTGTTATGTATGCAACCCGTTCCCCAGGCTCTCACCCGTGGTACACGCTAAAGAGCTTTCTCCTTCAGAGATGTGGACGTTAGTTGAAGCTAGTTTTCTCTACACTCTTGCTACTTCGAAGGAGGTGCCTGGATATTAGACCTCCACACACCCGTGCAAAGAGAATGCTAGTTCATGAAACTAGAGCTCCTTCGAGAGGTGCCTTCTGCACCAGCATATTTCTCCCTCTGTGTTAGGTATGGAACCCGTTCCCCAGGCTCTCACCAGGGCTACACTGTAAACTGCTTTAACCTTCAGAGAGGTGGACGGTAGCTAAAGCACGGTTTCTCTACCCTGTTCTTCATTTGAGGGAGGTGCCTGGATTTAGACCTCCACACACCCGTGCAAGAGCAATGCTAGTTTTATGGAACTAGAGCTCGTTGGAGAGGTGCCTTCTCCACAAGCCTGTTTCTCCCTCCGTGTTATGTATGCAACCCCTTCCCCAGGCTCTCTCCCGTGGTACACAGTAAACTGCTTTTTCCTTCAGACAGGTGGACGGTAGCCAAAGTGCGTTTTCTCTGCACTCTTGCTGCATCGAGGCCGGTGCCTGGATATTAGACCACCACACACCCGTGCAAGAGCAATGCTGCTTTCATTAAACTGGAGCTCGTTCGAAAGGTGCCTTCTGCACCGGCCTGTTTCTCCCTCCGTGTTATGTATGGGACCCTTTCCCCAGGCTCTCACCAGGCCTACACTGGAAACTGCTTTCTCCTTCAGAGAGGTAGACGGTAGCTAAAGCACGGATCCTCTACACTGTTCTTCATTTGAGGGAGGTGCCTGGATATTAGACCTCCACACACCCGTGTAAGAGGAATGCTAGTTTTATGGAACTAGAGCTCGTTGGAGAGGTGCCTTCTGCACAGGCCTCTTTCTCCCTCCGTGTTATGTATGGAACCCGTTCTCCAGGCTCTCTCCCGTGGTGCACAGTAAACTGCTTTCTCCTTCAGACAGGTGGACGGTACCAAAGCGCGTTTTCTCTCCACTCTTGCTGCATCGAGGCCGGTGCCTGGATATTAGACCTCCACACACCCGTGCAAGAGCAATGCTGCTTTCATTAAACTGGAGCTCGTTCGAGAGGTGCCTTCTGCACCGGCCTGTTTCTCCCTCCGTGTTATGTATGGAACCCGTTCCCCTGGCTCTCACCAGGCCTACACTGTAAACTGCTTTCTCCTTGAGAGAGGTGGACGGTAGCTAAAGCACGGTTCCTCTACACTGTTCTTCATTTGAGGGAGGTGCCTGGATATTAGACCTCCACACACCCGTGCAAGAGGAATGCTAGTTTTATGAAACTAGAGCTCGTTGGAGAGGTGCCTTCTGCACAGGCCTCTTTCCCCCTCCGTGTTATGTATGGAAGCCGTTCTCCAGGCCCCAGCGAAAGGCAGAACACTACTCCCCATGTGTTTCATCACGCTAGCACGGCAGCCCCACTTTTGCATGGAAGTCTAACAGCTAGTGTTCTAACTCGAAGAAACAACACTGTAGAGAAACCGTGCTTTAGCTACCGTCGACCTCTAGACGGAGGAAGCATTACACGGAGTGCCGTGGCTGAGAGCCTGGGGAACGGGTTCCATACGTGAAACCAAGGGAGAAATAGGTCCGGGCAGAAGGCACCTCTGGACTCAGCTCTTGCTACCTGAAGCTCACACTACTGCTCCATGTGTGCTTGGAATGCTATGTGCTCGACACTGACTGGGAAGAAACAAGCTTGTAAAGAATCCCAGCTGCAGCTCATTCGCCTACCAGGCTACTAACACCAAGAATCAATGCTGCAGCGTTACTGCGCTTTAGCTAACATTGCCGTTCCTGAAGCCGCAGGAGTTGTATAGTGCTCGTGTATGAGAGACCGGGGAAAGGGTCCCATACGTGAAATGGAGTGAGAAACAGGCCGGTGCGGAAGGCAGCTCTCAACTCACCTCTTGTTTATGAGGCTAGTACCCTTGCCCCGGGTGTGCCTGCAGGCCATAAGCCAACCACCTAAGTCAAAGGAACAACTCTGTAGGGAATTCCTGCTTCGGCTAAAAGAGCCATGCCTCAGGGTGGACGCATTGTGTGGTGTGCATGCGTGAGTGCACAGCAAGTGAGTCCAAAACCATTTTCCTTGTGAGACCCAGGCGCCGGAAGAAGCCAGAACACGACTCCCCACTTGCTCCATGAAACTAGTACTGCGGCCCCACTTTTGAATGGAAGTCTAATAGCTAGCTTTCTAACTCGAAGAAACAGCACTGTAGAGAAACCGTGCTTTAGCTACCGTCGACCTCTCTGTGGGCGAAGCAGTTCAGGGTGTACTGTGGCTGAGAGCCTGGGGACGGTTTCAATATCGTAATATCGGGGGAGAGACAGGCCGGTACAGAAGGCAGCCCTCAACCCACATCATGGTTATGGGGCTAGTACCGTTGCCCAGGGTGTGTGTGCAGGCTTAAACAGAGCCACCTAACTCGAAGGAAAAACTCGGTTGAGAGCCTGTGCTTCAGGTAAAACAGCTGCTCCTGAGGGTGGAAGCATGTTGTTGTGTGCGTGCGTGAGAGCACTGCAAGGGCGTCCAAAGCTTTTTGCGAGTGAGACTCAGGCCCCAGCGAAAGGCAGAACACGACTCCCCATGTGTTTGACCAAGCTAGCACGGCAGCCCCACATTTGCATGGAAGTCTAATAGCTAGCGTTCTAACTCGAAGAAACTACACAGTAGAGAAACTGTGCTTTAGCTACTGTCGACCTCTCTGTGGGCGAAGCAGTTTAGGGTGTACTGTGGCTGAGAGCCTGGGGACATTTTCCATTTTGTAAAATCGGGGGAGAGACAGGCCGGTACAGAAGGCAGCTCTCAACTCACATCATGGTTATGGGGCTAGTACCGTTGCCCTGGGTGTGTGTGCAGGCTTAAAGACAGCCACCTAACTCGAAGGGAAAACATGGTAGAGGATCCGTGCTTCAGCTAAAACAGCCGCTCCTGAGGGTGGAAGCATCTGGTTGTGTGCGTGCGTGAGAGGACTGCAAGGGAGTCCAAAGTTTCTACGAGTGAGACTCGGGCCCCAGCAAAAGGCAGAAGACGACTCCCCGTGTGTTTCATTTAGCTAGCACTGCGGCCCTACTTTTGCATGGAAGTCTAATCGCTAGCGTTCTCCCTGGAAGAAACAACACGGTAGAGAAACCGTGCTTTAGCTACCATCCACCTCTCTGAGGGAGGAAGCACTTTCCAGGCTACCGTGGGTGAGAGCCTGAGGAACGGGTTCCTTACGTGAAACCGAGGGAGAAGGAGTCCGGGCCAGAAGGCTCCTCTCGACTCGGCTCTTGTTACCTGAAGCTAACACTTCGGCTCCATGTGTGCACAGGAATGCTAAGGGCTCCACACTGATTTGGCAGAAAGAAGCCGGTCAAGAACCCCAGCTTCAGCTCATTCGCCTCTCCACAGGGTGGCAGCATTTTCAAGTCCGCTTGAGTGCAAACCTGGGGAAGGAGTCCCAGCAGAATTCGGAGGGAGAAATAAGCATGGGCAGAAGGCACCTATCCACTCAACTCTTGTTTCGGGAAACTCGATCGGCTCTCCCGTGTGTGCGTGGAGTCCTCAGTGCCATCCACGCAACGCAAAGGAACAGAACTGTAGAGAACCCGTGCCTCAGCAAAGATCGCCCTTCCTGAGCGTCAACTTCATCTATTGTGTGTTTTTGTGAAAGCATGAGAAATGGAACCTAAACGTAACTCGGAGTGAGAAGCAGGCCTGGAAGGAAGGCTGCTGTCGACTCACCTCTTGTTTGAGGAGATTAGCACTGCTGTACCCTGTGTGCCTGGATGCCTAGTTCCCAGGCTACTAACACCAAGAATCAATCCTATGGAGTGACTGCGCTTGAGTTAACATTGCCGTTCCTGAAGCAGGAGGAATTTGACACTGCTCGTGTACGAGAGACCGGGCAAAGGGTCCCAGACGTGAAATGGAGTGAGAAACAGGCCGGTGCGGAAGGCAGCTCTCAAGTCACCTCTGGTTTATGAGGCTAGTACCCTTGCCCCGGGGGTGCCTGCAGGCCTAAAGCCAACCACCTAACTCAAAGGAACAACTCTGTAGGGAATTCCTGCTTCGGCTAAAAGAGCCATGCCTCAGGGTGGACGCATTTTGCTGTGTGCATGCGTGAGCGCACTGCAAGTGAGTCCAAAACCATTTTCCTTGTGAGACCCAGGCCCCGGAAGAATCCGTACTCCAGGCTCTCTCCCGTGGTGCCCAGTGAACTGCTTTCTCCTTCAGAGAGGTGGACGGTAGCTAAAGCACGTTTTCTCTACACTGCCGTTCCTTCGAGTGAGGTGCCTGGATATTAGACCTCCACACACCCGTGCAAGAGCAATGCTAGTTTTATGGAACTAGAGCTCGTTGGAGAGGTGCCTTCTGCACAGGCCTCTTTCTCCCTCCGTGTTATGTATGGAACCCGTTCTCCAGGCTCTCTCCCGTGGTGCCCAGTGAACTGCTTTCTCCTTCAGAGAGGTGGACGGTAGCTAAAGCACGTTTTCTCTACACTGCCGTTCCATCCAGTGAGGTGCCTGGATATTAGACCTCCACACACCCGTGCAAGAGCAATGCTAGGTTTATGGAACTAGAGCTCGTTGGAGAGGTGCCTTCTGCACAGGCCTCTTTCTCCCTCCGTGTTATGTATGCAACACGTTCCCCAGGCTCTCTCCCATGGTACACAGTAAACTGCTTTCTCCTTCAGACACGTGGAAGGTAGCCAAAGCGCGTTTTCTCTACACTCTTGCTGCATCGAGGCCGGTGCCGGGATATTAGACCTCCACACACCCGTGTAAGAGCAATGCTGCTTTCATTAAACTGGAGCTCGTTCGAGAGGTGCCTTCTGCACCGACCTGTTTCTCCCTCCGTGTTAGGTATGGAAACCGTTCCCCAGGCTCTCCCCCGTGGTACACCGTAAACTGCTTTCTCCTTCAGAGAGGTGGACGGTAGCTAAAGCACGGATCCTCTACACTGTTCTTCATTTGAGGGAGGTGCCTGGATATTAGACCTCCACACACCCGTGCAAGAGCAATGCTAGTTTTATGAAACTAGAGCTCGTTGCAGAGGTGCCTCCTGCACAGGCCTCTTTCTCCGTGTTATGTGTGGAACCCGTTCCCCAGGCTCTCTCCCGTGGTTCACAATAAACTGCTTCCTCCTTCAGAGAGGTGGACTGTAGCTAAAGCACATTTTCTCTACACTCTTGCTGCATCGAGGCCGGTGCCTGTATATTAGACCACCACACACCCGTGCAAGAGCAATGCTGCTTTCCTTAAACTGGAGCTCGTTCGAGAGGTGCCTTCTGCACCGGCCTGTTTCTCCCTCTGTGTTATGTATGGAACCCGTTTCCCAGGCTCTCACCCGTGGTACACGGTAAAGAGCTTTCTCCTTCAGAGATGTGGACGTTAGTTAAAGCAAGTTTTCTCTACACTCTTGCTCCTTCGAGGGAGGTGCCTGGATATTAGACCTCCACACACCCGTGCAAGAGCAATGCTGCTTTCATTAAACTGGAGCTCGTTCGAGAGGTGCCTTCTGCACTGGCCTGTTTCTCCCTCTGTGTTATGTATGGAAACCGTTCCCCAGGCGCTCACCCGTGGTACACCGTAAACTGCTTTCTCCTTCAGAGAGGTGGACGGTAGCTAAAGCACCGTTTCTCTACACTGTTCTTCATATGAGGGAGGTGCCTGGATATTAGACCTCCACACACCCGTGCAAGAGCAATGCTAGTTTTATGAAACTAGAGCTCATTGGAGAGGTGCCTTCTGCACAGGCTTCTTTCTCCCTCCGTGTTATGTATGGAACCCGTTCCCCAGGCTCTCTCCCGTGGTACACAGTAAACTGCTTTCTCCTTCAGAGAGGTGGACTGTAGCTAAAGCACATTTTCTCTACACTCTTGCTGCATCGAGGCCGGTGACTGGATATTAGAACTCCACACACCCGTGCAAGAGCAATGCTACTTTCATTAAAATAGAGCTCGTTCGAGAAGTGACTTCTGCACCGGCCTGTCTCTCCCTCCGTGTTATGTATGCAACCCGTTCCCCAGGCTCTCACCCGTGGTACACGCTAAAGAGCTTTCTCCTTCAGAGATGTGGACGTTAGTTGAAGCTAGTTTTCTCTACACTCTTGCTACTTCGAAGGAGGTGCCTGGATATTAGACCTCCACACACCCGTGCAAAGAGAATGCTAGTTCATGAAACTAGAGCTCCTTCGAGAGGTGCCTTCTGCACCAGCATATTTCTCCCTCTGTGTTAGGTATGGAACCCGTTCCCCAGGCTCTCACCAGGGCTACACTGTAAACTGCTTTAACCTTCAGAGAGGTGGACGGTAGCTAAAGCACGGTTTCTCTACCCTGTTCTTCATTTGAGGGAGGTGCCTGGATTTAGACCTCCACACACCCGTGCAAGAGCAATGCTAGTTTTATGGAACTAGAGCTCGTTGGAGAGGTGCCTTCTCCACAAGCCTGTTTCTCCCTCCGTGTTATGTATGCAACCCCTTCCCCAGGCTCTCTCCCGTGGTACACAGTAAACTGCTTTTTCCTTCAGACAGGTGGACGGTAGCCAAAGCGCGTTTTCTCTGCACTCTTGCTGCATCGAGGCCGGTGCCTGGATATTAGACCACCACACACCCGTGCAAGAGCAATGCTGCTTTCATTAAACTGGAGCTCGTTCGAAAGGTGCCTTCTGCACCGGCCTGTTTCTCCCTCCGTGTTATGTATGGGACCCTTTCCCCAGGCTCTCACCAGGCCTACACTGGAAACTGCTTTCTCCTTCAGAGAGGTAGACGGTAGCTAAAGCACGGATCCTCTACACTGTTCTTCATTTGAGGGAGGTGCCTGGATATTAGACCTCCACACACCCGTGTAAGAGGAATGCTAGTTTTATGGAACTAGAGCTCGTTGGAGAGGTGCCTTCTGCACAGGCCTCTTTCTCCCTCCGTGTTATGTATGGAACCCGTTCTCCAGGCTCTCTCCCGTGGTGCACAGTAAACTGCTTTCTCCTTCAGACAGGTGGACGGTACCAAAGCGCGTTTTCTCTCCACTCTTGCTGCATCGAGGCCGGTGCCTGGATATTAGACCTCCACACACCCGTGCAAGAGCAATGCTGCTTTCATTAAACTGGAGCTCGTTCGAGAGGTGCCTTCTGCACCGGCCTGTTTCTCCCTCCGTGTTATGTATGGAACCCGTTCCCCTGGCTCTCACCAGGCCTACACTGTAAACTGCTTTCTCCTTGAGAGAGGTGGACGGTAGCTAAAGCACGGTTCCTCTACACTGTTCTTCATTTGAGGGAGGTGCCTGGATATTAGACCTCCACACACCCGTGCAAGAGGAATGCTAGTTTTATGAAACTAGAGCTCGTTGGAGAGGTGCCTTCTGCACAGGCCTCTTTCCCCCTCCGTGTTATGTATGGAAGCCGTTCTCCAGGCCCCAGCGAAAGGCAGAACACTACTCCCCATGTGTTTCATCACGCTAGCACGGCAGCCCCACTTTTGCATGGAAGTCTAACAGCTAGTGTTCTAACTCGAAGAAACAACACTGTAGAGAAACCGTGCTTTAGCTACCGTCGACCTCTAGACGGAGGAAGCATTACACGGAGTGCCGTGGCTGAGAGCCTGGGGAACGGGTTCCATACGTGAAACCAAGGGAGAAATAGGTCCGGGCAGAAGGCACCTCTGGACTCAGCTCTTGCTACCTGAAGCTCACACTACTGCTCCATGTGTGCTTGGAATGCTATGTGCTCGACACTGACTGGGAAGAAACAAGCTTGTAAAGAATCCCAGCTGCAGCTCATTCGCCTACCAGGCTACTAACACCAAGAATCAATGCTGCAGCGTTACTGCGCTTTAGCTAACATTGCCGTTCCTGAAGCCGCAGGAGTTGTATAGTGCTCGTGTATGAGAGACCGGGGAAAGGGTCCCATACGTGAAATGGAGTGAGAAACAGGCCGGTGCGGAAGGCAGCTCTCAACTCACCTCTTGTTTATGAGGCTAGTACCCTTGCCCCGGGTGTGCCTGCAGGCCATAAGCCAACCACCTAAGTCAAAGGAACAACTCTGTAGGGAATTCCTGCTTCGGCTAAAAGAGCCATGCCTCAGGGTGGACGCATTGTGTGGTGTGCATGCGTGAGTGCACAGCAAGTGAGTCCAAAACCATTTTCCTTGTGAGACCCAGGCGCCGGAAGAAGCCAGAACACGACTCCCCACTTGCTCCATGAAACTAGTACTGCGGCCCCACTTTTGAATGGAAGTCTAATAGCTAGCTTTCTAACTCGAAGAAACAGCACTGTAGAGAAACCGTGCTTTAGCTACCGTCGACCTCTCTGTGGGCGAAGCAGTTCAGGGTGTACTGTGGCTGAGAGCCTGGGGACGGTTTCAATATCGTAATATCGGGGGAGAGACAGGCCGGTACAGAAGGCAGCCCTCAACCCACATCATGGTTATGGGGCTAGTACCGTTGCCCAGGGTGTGTGTGCAGGCTTAAACAGAGCCACCTAACTCGAAGGAAAAACTCGGTTGAGAGCCTGTGCTTCAGGTAAAACAGCTGCTCCTGAGGGTGGAAGCATGTTGTTGTGTGCGTGCGTGAGAGCACTGCAAGGGCGTCCAAAGCTTTTTGCGAGTGAGACTCAGGCCCCAGCGAAAGGCAGAACACGACTCCCCATGTGTTTGACCAAGCTAGCACGGCAGCCCCACATTTGCATGGAAGTCTAATAGCTAGCGTTCTAACTCGAAGAAACTACACAGTAGAGAAACTGTGCTTTAGCTACTGTCGACCTCTCTGTGGGCGAAGCAGTTTAGGGTGTACTGTGGCTGAGAGCCTGGGGACATTTTCCATTTTGTAAAATCGGGGGAGAGACAGGCCGGTACAGAAGGCAGCTCTCAACTCACATCATGGTTATGGGGCTAGTACCGTTGCCCTGGGTGTGTGTGCAGGCTTAAAGACAGCCACCTAACTCGAAGGGAAAACATGGTAGAGGATCCGTGCTTCAGCTAAAACAGCCGCTCCTGAGGGTGGAAGCATCTGGTTGTGTGCGTGCGTGAGAGGACTGCAAGGGAGTCCAAAGTTTCTACGAGTGAGACTCGGGCCCCAGCAAAAGGCAGAAGACGACTCCCCGTGTGTTTCATTTAGCTAGCACTGCGGCCCTACTTTTGCATGGAAGTCTAATCGCTAGCGTTCTCCCTGGAAGAAACAACACGGTAGAGAAACCGTGCTTTAGCTACCATCCACCTCTCTGAGGGAGGAAGCACTTTCCAGGCTACCGTGGGTGAGAGCCTGAGGAACGGGTTCCTTACGTGAAACCGAGGGAGAAGGAGTCCGGGCCAGAAGGCTCCTCTCGACTCGGCTCTTGTTACCTGAAGCTAACACTTCGGCTCCATGTGTGCACAGGAATGCTAAGGGCTCCACACTGATTTGGCAGAAAGAAGCCGGTCAAGAACCCCAGCTTCAGCTCATTCGCCTCTCCACAGGGTGGCAGCATTTTCAAGTCCGCTTGAGTGCAAACCTGGGGAAGGAGTCCCAGCAGAATTCGGAGCGAGAAATAAGCATGGGCAGAAGGCACCTATCCACTCAACTCTTGTTTCGGGAAACTCGATCGGCTCTCCCGTGTGTGCGTGGAGTCCTCAGTGCCATCCACGCAACGCAAAGGAACAGAACTGTAGAGAACCCGTGCCTCAGCAAAGATCGCCCTTCCTGAGCGTCAACTTCATCTATTGTGTGTTTTTGTGAAAGCATGAGAAATGGAACCTAAACGTAACTCGGAGTGAGAAGCAGGCCTGGAAGGAAGGCTGCTGTCGACTCACCTCTTGTTTGAGGAGATTAGCACTGCTGTACCCTGTGTGCCTGGATGCCTAGTTCCCAGGCTACTAACACCAAGAATCAATCCTATGGAGTGACTGCGCTTGAGTTAACATTGCCGTTCCTGAAGCAGGAGGAATTTGACACTGCTCGTGTACGAGAGACCGGGCAAAGGGTCCCAGACGTGAAATGGAGTGAGAAACAGGCCGGTGCGGAAGGCAGCTCTCAAGTCACCTCTGGTTTATGAGGCTAGTACCCTTGCCCCGGGGGTGCCTGCAGGCCTAAAGCCAACCACCTAACTCAAAGGAACAACTCTGTAGGGAATTCCTGCTTCGGCTAAAAGAGCCATGCCTCAGGGTGGACGCATTTTGCTGTGTGCATGCGTGAGCGCACTGCAAGTGAGTCCAAAACCATTTTCCTTGTGAGACCCAGGCCCCGGAAGAATCCGTACTCCAGGCTCTCTCCCGTGGTGCCCAGTGAACTGCTTTCTCCTTCAGAGAGGTGGACGGTAGCTAAAGCACGTTTTCTCTACACTGCCGTTCCTTCGAGTGAGGTGCCTGGATATTAGACCTCCACACACCCGTGCAAGAGCAATGCTAGTTTTATGGAACTAGAGCTCGTTGGAGAGGTGCCTTCTGCACAGGCCTCTTTCTCCCTCCGTGTTATGTATGGAACCCGTTCTCCAAGCTCTCTCCCGTGGTGCCCAGTGAACTGCTTTCTCCTTCAGAGAGGTGGACGGTAGCTAAAGCACGTTTTCTCTACACTGCCGTTCCATCCAGTGAGGTGCCTGGATATTAGACCTCCACACACCCGTGCAAGAGCAATGCTAGGTTTATGGAACTAGAGCTCGTTGGAGAGGTGCCTTCTGCACAGGCCTCTTTCTCCCTCCGTGTTATGTATGCAACACGTTCCCCAGGCTCTCTCCCATGGTACACAGTAAACTGCTTTCTCCTTCAGACACGTGGAAGGTAGCCAAAGCGCGTTTTCTCTACACTCTTGCTGCATCGAGGCCGGTGCCGGGATATTAGACCTCCACACACCCGTGTAAGAGCAATGCTGCTTTCATTAAACTGGAGCTCGTTCGAGAGGTGCCTTCTGCACCGACCTGTTTCTCCCTCCGTGTTAGGTATGGAAACCGTTCCCCAGGCTCTCCCCCGTGGTACACCGTAAACTGCTTTCTCCTTCAGAGAGGTGGACGGTAGCTAAAGCACGGATCCTCTACACTGTTCTTCATTTGAGGGAGGTGCCTGGATATTAGACCTCCACACACCCGTGCAAGAGCAATGCTAGTTTTATGAAACTAGAGCTCGTTGCAGAGGTGCCTCCTGCACAGGCCTCTTTCTCCGTGTTATGTGTGGAACCCGTTCCCCAGGCTCTCTCCCGTGGTTCACAATAAACTGCTTCCTCCTTCAGAGAGGTGGACTGTAGCTAAAGCACATTTTCTCTACACTCTTGCTGCATCGAGGCCGGTGCCTGTATATTAGACCACCACACACCCGTGCAAGAGCAATGCTGCTTTCCTTAAACTGGAGCTCGTTCGAGAGGTGCCTTCTGCACCGGCCTGTTTCTCCCTCTGTGTTATGTATGGAACCCGTTTCCCAGGCTCTCACCCGTGGTACACGGTAAAGAGCTTTCTCCTTCAGAGATGTGGACGTTAGTTAAAGCAAGTTTTCTCTACACTCTTGCTCCTTCGAGGGAGGTGCCTGGATATTAGACCTCCACACACCCGTGCAAGAGCAATGCTGCTTTCATTAAACTGGAGCTCGTTCGAGAGGTGCCTTCTGCACTGGCCTGTTTCTCCCTCTGTGTTATGTATGGAAACCGTTCCCCAGGCGCTCACCCGTGGTACACCGTAAACTGCTTTCTCCTTCAGAGAGGTGGACGGTAGCTAAAGCACCGTTTCTCTACACTGTTCTTCATATGAGGGAGGTGCCTGGATATTAGACCTCCACACACCCGTGCAAGAGCAATGCTAGTTTTATGAAACTAGAGCTCATTGGAGAGGTGCCTTCTGCACAGGCTTCTTTCTCCCTCCGTGTTATGTATGGAACCCGTTCCCCAGGCTCTCTCCCGTGGTACACAGTAAACTGCTTTCTCCTTCAGAGAGGTGGACTGTAGCTAAAGCACATTTTCTCTACACTCTTGCTGCATCGAGGCCGGTGACTGGATATTAGAACTCCACACACCCGTGCAAGAGCAATGCTACTTTCATTAAAATAGAGCTCGTTCGAGAAGTGCCTTCTGCACCGACCTGTCTCTCCCTCCGTGTTATGTATGCAACCCGTTCCCCAGGCTCTCACCCGTGGTACACGCTAAAGAGCTTTCTCCTTCAGAGATGTGGACGTTAGTTGAAGCAAGTTTTCTCTACACTCTTGCTACTTCGAAGGAGGTGCCTGGATATTAGACCTCCACACACCCGTGCAAAGAGAATGCTAGTTCATGAAACTAGAGCTCCTTCGAGAGGTGCCTTCTGCACCAGCATATTTCTCCCTCTGTGTTAGGTATGGAACCCGTTCCCCAGGCTCTCACCAGGGCTACACTGTAAACTGCTTTAACCTTCAGAGAGGTGGACGGTAGCTAAAGCACGGTTTCTCTACCCTGTTCTTCATTTGAGGGAGGTGCCTGGATTTAGACCTCCACACACCCGTGCAAGAGCAATGCTAGTTTTATGGAACTAGAGCTCGTTGGAGAGGTGCCTTCTCCACAAGCCTGTTTCTCCCTCCGTGTTATGCATGCAACCCCTTCCCCAGGCTCTCTCCCGTGGTACACAGTAAACTGCTTTCTCCTTCAGACAGGTGGATGGTAGCCAAAGCGCGTTTTCTCTGCACTCTTGCTGCATCGAGGCCGGTGCCTGGATATTAGACCACCACACACCCGTGCAAGAGCAATGCTGCTTTCATTAAACTGGAGCTCGTTCGAGAGGTGCCTTCTGCACCGGCCTGTTTCTCCCTCCGTGTTATGTATGGGACCCTTTCCCCAGGCTCTCACAAGGCCTACACTGGAAACTGCTTTCTCCTTCAGAGAGGTAGACGGTAGCTAAAGCACGGATCCTCTACACTGTTCTTCATTTGAGGGAGGTGCCTGGATATTAGACCTCCACACACCCGTGTAAGGGGAATGCTAGTTTTATGGAACTAGAGCTCGTTGGAGAGGTGCCTTCTGCACAGGCCTCTTTCTCCCTCCGTGTTATGTATGGAACCCGTTCTCCAGGCTCTCTCCCGTGGTGCACAGTAAACTGCTTTCTCCTTCAGACAGGTGGACGGTACCAAAGCGCGTTTTCTCTCCACTCTTGCTGCATCGAGGCCGGTGCCTGGATATTAGACCTCCACACACCCGTGCAAGAGCAATGCTGCTTTCATTAAACTGGAGCTCGTTCGAGAGGTGCCTTCTGCACCGGCCTGTTTCTCCCTCCGTGTTATGTATGGAACCCGTTCCCCTGGCTCTCACCAGGCCTACACTGTAAACTGCTTTCTCCTTGAGAGAGGTGGACAGTAGCTAAAGCACGGTTCCTCTACACTGTTCTTCATTTGAGGGAGGTGCCTGGATATTAGACCTCCACACACCCGTGCAAGAGGAATGCTAGTTTTATGAAACTAGAGCTCGTTGGAGAGGTGCCTTCTGCACAGGCCTCTTTCCCCCTCCGTGTTATGTATGGAAGCCGTTCTCCAGGCCCCAGCGAAAGGCAGAACACTACTCCCCATGTGTTTCATCACGCTAGCACGGCAGCCCCACTTTTGCATGGAAGTCTAACAGCTAGTGTTCTAACTCGAAGAAACAACACTGTAGAGAAACCGTGCTTTAGCTACCGTCGACCTCTAGACGGAGGAAGCATTACACGGAGTGCCGTG
Source organism: Halichoerus grypus (assembly GCF_964656455.1). Lineage (NCBI taxonomy): Eukaryota > Metazoa > Chordata > Mammalia > Carnivora > Phocidae > Halichoerus > Halichoerus grypus. The sequence goes on along the minus strand of NW_027555004.1, from coordinate 395,623 downwards.
GCTGAGAGCCTGGGGAACGGGTTCCATACGTGAAACCAAGGGAGAAATAGGTCCGGGCAGAAGGCACCTCTGGACTCAGCTCTTGCTACCTGAAGCTCACACTACTGCTCCATGTGTGCTTGGAATGCTATGTGCTCGACACTGACTGGGAAGAAACAAGCTTGTAAAGAATCCCAGCTGCAGCTCATTCGCCTACCAGGCTACTAACACCAAGAATCAATGCTGCAGCGTTACTGCGCTTTAGCTAACATTGCCGTTCCTGAAGCCGCAGGAGTTGTATAGTGCTCGTGTATGAGAGACCGGGGAAAGGGTCCCATACGTGAAATGGAGTGAGAAACAGGCCGGTGCGGAAGGCAGCTCTCAACTCACCTCTTGTTTATGAGGCTAGTACCCTTGCCCCGGGTGTGCCTGCAGGCCATAAGCCAACCACCTAAGTCAAAGGAACAACTCTGTAGGGAATTCCTGCTTCGGCTAAAAGAGCCATGCCTCAGGGTGGACGCATTGTGTGGTGTGCATGCGTGAGTGCACAGCAAGTGAGTCCAAAACCATTTTCCTTGTGAGACCCAGGCGCCGGAAGAAGCCAGAACACGACTCCCCACTTGCTCCATGAAACTAGTACTGCGGCCCCACTTTTGAATGGAAGTCTAATAGCTAGCTTTCTAACTCGAAGAAACAGCACTGTAGAGAAACCGTGCTTTAGCTACCGTCGACCTCTCTGTGGGCGAAGCAGTTCAGGGTGTACTGTGGCTGAGAGCCTGGGGACGGTTTCAATATCGTAATATCGGGGGAGAGACAGGCCGGTACAGAAGGCAGCCCTCAACCCACATCATGGTTATGGGGCTAGTACCGTTGCCCAGGGTGTGTGTGCAGGCTTAAACAGAGCCACCTAACTCGAAGGAAAAACTCGGTTGAGAGCCTGTGCTTCAGGTAAAACAGCTGCTCCTGAGGGTGGAAGCATGTTGTTGTGTGCGTGCGTGAGAGCACTGCAAGGGCGTCCAAAGCTTTTTGCGAGTGAGACTCAGGCCCCAGCGAAAGGCAGAACACGACTCCCCATGTGTTTGACCAAGCTAGCACGGCAGCCCCACATTTGCATGGAAGTCTAATCGCTAGCGTTCTAACTCGAAGAAACTACACAGTAGAGAAACTGTGCTTTAGCTACTGTCGACCTCTCTGTGGGCGAAGCAGTTTAGGGTGTACTGTGGCTGAGAGCCTGGGGACATTTTCCATTTTGTAAAATCGGGGGAGAGACAGGCCGGTACAGAAGGCAGCTCTCAACTCACATCATGGTTATGGGGCTAGTACCGTTGCCCTGGGTGTGTGTGCAGGCTTAAAGACAGCCACCTAACTCGAAGGGAAAACATGGTAGAGGATCCGTGCTTCAGCTAAAACAGCCGCTCCTGAGGGTGGAAGCATCTGGTTGTGTGCGTGCGTGAGAGGACTGCAAGGGAGTCCAAAGTTTCTGCGAGTGAGACTCGGGCCCCAGCAAAAGGCAGAAGACGACTCCCCGTGTTTTTCATTTAGCTAGCACTGCGGCCCTACTTTTGCATGGAAGTCTAATCGCTAGCGTTCTCCCTGGAAGAAACAACACGGTAGAGAAACCGTGCTTTAGCTACCATCCACCTCTCTGAGGGAGGAAGCACTTTCCAGGCTACCGTGGGTGAGAGCCTGAGGAACGGGTTCCTTACGTGAAACCGAGGGAGAAGGAGTCCGGGCCAGAAGGCTCCTCTCGACTCGGCTCTTGTTACCTGAAGCTAACACTTCGGCTCCATGTGTGCACAGGAATGCTAAGGGCTCCACACTGATTTGGCAGAAAGAAGCCGGTCAAGAACCCCAGCTTCAGCTCATTCGCCTCTCCACAGGGTGGCAGCATTTTCAAGTCCGCTTGAGTGCAAACCTGGGGAAGGAGTCCCAGCAGAATTCGGAGCGAGAAATAAGCATGGGCAGAAGGCACCTATCCACTCAACTCTTGTTTCGGGAAACTCGATCGGCTCTCCCGTGTGTGCGTGGAGTCCTCAGTGCCATCCACGCAACGCAAAGGAACAGAACTGTAGAGAACCCGTGCCTCAGCAAAGATCGCCCTTCCTGAGCGTCAACTTCATCTATATTGTGTGTTTTTGTGAAAGCATGAGAAATGGAACCTAAACGTAACTCGGAGTGAGAAGCAGGCCTGGAAGGAAGGCTGCTGTCGACTCACCTCTTGTTTGAGGAGATTAGCACTGCTGTACCCTGTGTGCCTGGATGCCTAGTTCCCAGGCTACTAACACCAAGAATCAATCCTATGGAGTGACTGCGCTTGAGTTAACATTGCCGTTCCTGAAGCAGGAGGAATTTGACACTGCTCGTGTACGAGAGACCGGGCAAAGGGTCCCAGACGTGAAATGGAGTGAGAAACAGGCCGGTGCGGAAGGCAGCTCTCAAGTCACCTCTGGTTTATGAGGCTAGTACCCTTGCCCCGGGGGTGCCTGCAGGCCTAAAGCCAACCACCTAACTCAAAGGAACAACTCTGTAGGGAATTCCTGCTTCGGCTAAAAGAGCCATGCCTCAGGGTGGACGCATTTTGCTGTGTGCATGCGTGAGCGCACTGCAAGTGAGTCCAAAACCATTTTCCTTGTGAGACCCAGGCCCCGGAAGAATCCGTACTCCAGGCTCTCTCCCGTGGTGCCCAGTGAACTGCTTTCTCCTTCAGAGAGGTGGACGGTAGCTAAAGCACGTTTTCTCTACACTGCCGTTCCTTCGAGTGAGGTGCCTGGATATTAGACCTCCACACACCCGTGCAAGAGCAATGCTAGTTTTATGGAACTAGAGCTCGTTGGAGAGGTGCCTTCTGCACAGGCCTCTTTCTCCCTCCGTGTTATGTATGGAACCCGTTCTCCAGGCTCTCTCCCGTGGTGCCCAGTGAACTGCTTTCTCCTTCAGAGAGGTGGACGGTAGCTAAAGCACGTTTTCTCTACACTGCCGTTCCATCCAGTGAGGTGCCTGGATATTAGACCTCCACACACCCGTGCAAGAGCAATGCTAGGTTTATGGAACTAGAGCTCGTTGGAGAGGTGCCTTCTGCACAGGCCTCTTTCTCCCTCCGTGTTATGTATGCAACACGTTCCCCAGGCTCTCTCCCATGGTACACAGTAAACTGCTTTCTCCTTCAGACACGTGGAAGGTAGCCAAAGCGCGTTTTCTCTACACTCTTGCTGCATCGAGGCCGGTGCCGGGATATTAGACCTCCACACACCCGTGTAAGAGCAATGCTGCTTTCATTAAACTGGAGCTCGTTCGAGAGGTGCCTTCTGCACCGACCTGTTTCTCCCTCCGTGTTAGGTATGGAAACCGTTCCCCAGGCTCTCCCCCGTGGTACACCGTAAACTGCTTTCTCCTTCAGAGAGGTGGACGGTAGCTAAAGCACGGATCCTCTACACTGTTCTTCATTTGAGGGAGGTGCCTGGATATTAGACCTCCACACACCCGTGCAAGAGCAATGCTAGTTTTATGAAACTAGAGCTCGTTGCAGAGGTGCCTCCTGCACAGGCCTCTTTCTCCGTGTTATGTGTGGAACCCGTTCCCCAGGCTCTCTCCCGTGGTTCACAATAAACTGCTTCCTCCTTCAGAGAGGTGGACTGTAGCTAAAGCACATTTTCTCTACACTCTTGCTGCATCGAGGCCGGTGCCTGGATATTAGACCACCACACACCCGTGCAAGAGCAATGCTGCTTTCCTTAAACTGGAGCTCGTTCGAGAGGTGCCTTCTGCACCGGCCTGTTTCTCCCTCTGTGTTATGTATGGAACCCGTTTCCCAGGCTCTCACCCGTGGTACACGGTAAAGAGCTTTCTCCTTCAGAGATGTGGACGTTAGTTAAAGCAAGTTTTCTCTACACTCTTGCTCCTTCGAGGGAGGTGCCTGGATATTAGACCTCCACACACCCGTGCAAGAGCAATGCTGCTTTCATTAAACTGGAGCTCGTTCGAGAGGTGCCTTCTGCACTGGCCTGTTTCTCCCTCTGTGTTATGTATGGAAACCGTTCCCCAGGCGCTCACCCGTGGTACACCGTAAACTGCTTTCTCCTTCAGAGAGGTGGACGGTAGCTAAAGCACCGTTTCTCTACACTGTTCTTCATATGAGGGAGGTGCCTGGATATTAGACCTCCACACACCCGTGCAAGAGCAATGCTAGTTTTATGAAACTAGAGCTCATTGGAGAGGTGCCTTCTGCACAGGCTTCTTTCTCCCTCCGTGTTATGTATGGAACCCGTTCCCCAGGCTCTCTCCCGTGGTACACAGTAAACTGCTTTCTCCTTCAGAGAGGTGGACTGTAGCTAAAGCACATTTTCTCTACACTCTTGCTGCATCGAGGCCGGTGACTGGATATTAGAACTCCACACACCCGTGCAAGAGCAATGCTACTTTCATTAAAATAGAGCTCGTTCGAGAAGTGCCTTCTGCACCGGCCTGTCTCTCCCTCCGTGTTATGTATGCAACCCGTTCCCCAGGCTCTCACCCGTGGTACACGCTAAAGAGCTTTCTCCTTCAGAGATGTGGACGTTAGTTGAAGCTAGTTTTCTCTACACTCTTGCTACTTCGAAGGAGGTGCCTGGATATTAGACCTCCACACACCCGTGCAAAGAGAATGCTAGTTCATGAAACTAGAGCTCCTTCGAGAGGTGCCTTCTGCACCAGCATATTTCTCCCTCTGTGTTAGGTATGGAACCCGTTCCCCAGGCTCTCACCAGGGCTACACTGTAAACTGCTTTAACCTTCAGAGAGGTGGACGGTAGCTAAAGCACGGTTTCTCTACCCTGTTCTTCATTTGAGGGAGGTGCCTGGATTTAGACCTCCACACACCCGTGCAAGAGCAATGCTAGTTTTATGGAACTAGAGCTCGTTGGAGAGGTGCCTTCTCCACAAGCCTGTTTCTCCCTCCGTGTTATGTATGCAACCCCTTCCCCAGGCTCTCTCCCGTGGTACACAGTAAACTGCTTTTTCCTTCAGACAGGTGGACGGTAGCCAAAGTGCGTTTTCTCTGCACTCTTGCTGCATCGAGGCCGGTGCCTGGATATTAGACCACCACACACCCGTGCAAGAGCAATGCTGCTTTCATTAAACTGGAGCTCGTTCGAAAGGTGCCTTCTGCACCGGCCTGTTTCTCCCTCCGTGTTATGTATGGGACCCTTTCCCCAGGCTCTCACCAGGCCTACACTGGAAACTGCTTTCTCCTTCAGAGAGGTAGACGGTAGCTAAAGCACGGATCCTCTACACTGTTCTTCATTTGAGGGAGGTGCCTGGATATTAGACCTCCACACACCCGTGTAAGAGGAATGCTAGTTTTATGGAACTAGAGCTCGTTGGAGAGGTGCCTTCTGCACAGGCCTCTTTCTCCCTCCGTGTTATGTATGGAACCCGTTCTCCAGGCTCTCTCCCGTGGTGCACAGTAAACTGCTTTCTCCTTCAGACAGGTGGACGGTACCAAAGCGCGTTTTCTCTCCACTCTTGCTGCATCGAGGCCGGTGCCTGGATATTAGACCTCCACACACCCGTGCAAGAGCAATGCTGCTTTCATTAAACTGGAGCTCGTTCGAGAGGTGCCTTCTGCACCGGCCTGTTTCTCCCTCCGTGTTATGTATGGAACCCGTTCCCCTGGCTCTCACCAGGCCTACACTGTAAACTGCTTTCTCCTTGAGAGAGGTGGACGGTAGCTAAAGCACGGTTCCTCTACACTGTTCTTCATTTGAGGGAGGTGCCTGGATATTAGACCTCCACACACCCGTGCAAGAGGAATGCTAGTTTTATGAAACTAGAGCTCGTTGGAGAGGTGCCTTCTGCACAGGCCTCTTTCCCCCTCCGTGTTATGTATGGAAGCCGTTCTCCAGGCCCCAGCGAAAGGCAGAACACTACTCCCCATGTGTTTCATCACGCTAGCACGGCAGCCCCACTTTTGCATGGAAGTCTAACAGCTAGTGTTCTAACTCGAAGAAACAACACTGTAGAGAAACCGTGCTTTAGCTACCGTCGACCTCTAGACGGAGGAAGCATTACACGGAGTGCCGTGGCTGAGAGCCTGGGGAACGGGTTCCATACGTGAAACCAAGGGAGAAATAGGTCCGGGCAGAAGGCACCTCTGGACTCAGCTCTTGCTACCTGAAGCTCACACTACTGCTCCATGTGTGCTTGGAATGCTATGTGCTCGACACTGACTGGGAAGAAACAAGCTTGTAAAGAATCCCAGCTGCAGCTCATTCGCCTACCAGGCTACTAACACCAAGAATCAATGCTGCAGCGTTACTGCGCTTTAGCTAACATTGCCGTTCCTGAAGCCGCAGGAGTTGTATAGTGCTCGTGTATGAGAGACCGGGGAAAGGGTCCCATACGTGAAATGGAGTGAGAAACAGGCCGGTGCGGAAGGCAGCTCTCAACTCACCTCTTGTTTATGAGGCTAGTACCCTTGCCCCGGGTGTGCCTGCAGGCCATAAGCCAACCACCTAAGTCAAAGGAACAACTCTGTAGGGAATTCCTGCTTCGGCTAAAAGAGCCATGCCTCAGGGTGGACGCATTGTGTGGTGTGCATGCGTGAGTGCACAGCAAGTGAGTCCAAAACCATTTTCCTTGTGAGACCCAGGCGCCGGAAGAAGCCAGAACACGACTCCCCACTTGCTCCATGAAACTAGTACTGCGGCCCCACTTTTGAATGGAAGTCTAATAGCTAGCTTTCTAACTCGAAGAAACAGCACTGTAGAGAAACCGTGCTTTAGCTACCGTCGACCTCTCTGTGGGCGAAGCAGTTCAGGGTGTACTGTGGCTGAGAGCCTGGGGACGGTTTCAATATCGTAATATCGGGGGAGAGACAGGCCGGTACAGAAGGCAGCCCTCAACCCACATCATGGTTATGGGGCTAGTACCGTTGCCCAGGGTGTGTGTGCAGGCTTAAACAGAGCCACCTAACTCGAAGGAAAAACTCGGTTGAGAGCCTGTGCTTCAGGTAAAACAGCTGCTCCTGAGGGTGGAAGCATGTTGTTGTGTGCGTGCGTGAGAGCACTGCAAGGGCGTCCAAAGCTTTTTGCGAGTGAGACTCAGGCCCCAGCGAAAGGCAGAACACGACTCCCCATGTGTTTGACCAAGCTAGCACGGCAGCCCCACATTTGCATGGAAGTCTAATAGCTAGCGTTCTAACTCGAAGAAACTACACAGTAGAGAAACTGTGCTTTAGCTACTGTCGACCTCTCTGTGGGCGAAGCAGTTTAGGGTGTACTGTGGCTGAGAGCCTGGGGACATTTTCCATTTTGTAAAATCGGGGGAGAGACAGGCCGGTACAGAAGGCAGCTCTCAACTCACATCATGGTTATGGGGCTAGTACCGTTGCCCTGGGTGTGTGTGCAGGCTTAAAGACAGCCACCTAACTCGAAGGGAAAACATGGTAGAGGATCCGTGCTTCAGCTAAAACAGCCGCTCCTGAGGGTGGAAGCATCTGGTTGTGTGCGTGCGTGAGAGGACTGCAAGGGAGTCCAAAGTTTCTACGAGTGAGACTCGGGCCCCAGCAAAAGGCAGAAGACGACTCCCCGTGTGTTTCATTTAGCTAGCACTGCGGCCCTACTTTTGCATGGAAGTCTAATCGCTAGCGTTCTCCCTGGAAGAAACAACACGGTAGAGAAACCGTGCTTTAGCTACCATCCACCTCTCTGAGGGAGGAAGCACTTTCCAGGCTACCGTGGGTGAGAGCCTGAGGAACGGGTTCCTTACGTGAAACCGAGGGAGAAGGAGTCCGGGCCAGAAGGCTCCTCTCGACTCGGCTCTTGTTACCTGAAGCTAACACTTCGGCTCCATGTGTGCACAGGAATGCTAAGGGCTCCACACTGATTTGGCAGAAAGAAGCCGGTCAAGAACCCCAGCTTCAGCTCATTCGCCTCTCCACAGGGTGGCAGCATTTTCAAGTCCGCTTGAGTGCAAACCTGGGGAAGGAGTCCCAGCAGAATTCGGAGGGAGAAATAAGCATGGGCAGAAGGCACCTATCCACTCAACTCTTGTTTCGGGAAACTCGATCGGCTCTCCCGTGTGTGCGTGGAGTCCTCAGTGCCATCCACGCAACGCAAAGGAACAGAACTGTAGAGAACCCGTGCCTCAGCAAAGATCGCCCTTCCTGAGCGTCAACTTCATCTATTGTGTGTTTTTGTGAAAGCATGAGAAATGGAACCTAAACGTAACTCGGAGTGAGAAGCAGGCCTGGAAGGAAGGCTGCTGTCGACTCACCTCTTGTTTGAGGAGATTAGCACTGCTGTACCCTGTGTGCCTGGATGCCTAGTTCCCAGGCTACTAACACCAAGAATCAATCCTATGGAGTGACTGCGCTTGAGTTAACATTGCCGTTCCTGAAGCAGGAGGAATTTGACACTGCTCGTGTACGAGAGACCGGGCAAAGGGTCCCAGACGTGAAATGGAGTGAGAAACAGGCCGGTGCGGAAGGCAGCTCTCAAGTCACCTCTGGTTTATGAGGCTAGTACCCTTGCCCCGGGGGTGCCTGCAGGCCTAAAGCCAACCACCTAACTCAAAGGAACAACTCTGTAGGGAATTCCTGCTTCGGCTAAAAGAGCCATGCCTCAGGGTGGACGCATTTTGCTGTGTGCATGCGTGAGCGCACTGCAAGTGAGTCCAAAACCATTTTCCTTGTGAGACCCAGGCCCCGGAAGAATCCGTACTCCAGGCTCTCTCCCGTGGTGCCCAGTGAACTGCTTTCTCCTTCAGAGAGGTGGACGGTAGCTAAAGCACGTTTTCTCTACACTGCCGTTCCTTCGAGTGAGGTGCCTGGATATTAGACCTCCACACACCCGTGCAAGAGCAATGCTAGTTTTATGGAACTAGAGCTCGTTGGAGAGGTGCCTTCTGCACAGGCCTCTTTCTCCCTCCGTGTTATGTATGGAACCCGTTCTCCAGGCTCTCTCCCGTGGTGCCCAGTGAACTGCTTTCTCCTTCAGAGAGGTGGACGGTAGCTAAAGCACGTTTTCTCTACACTGCCGTTCCATCCAGTGAGGTGCCTGGATATTAGACCTCCACACACCCGTGCAAGAGCAATGCTAGGTTTATGGAACTAGAGCTCGTTGGAGAGGTGCCTTCTGCACAGGCCTCTTTCTCCCTCCGTGTTATGTATGCAACACGTTCCCCAGGCTCTCTCCCATGGTACACAGTAAACTGCTTTCTCCTTCAGACACGTGGAAGGTAGCCAAAGCGCGTTTTCTCTACACTCTTGCTGCATCGAGGCCGGTGCCGGGATATTAGACCTCCACACACCCGTGTAAGAGCAATGCTGCTTTCATTAAACTGGAGCTCGTTCGAGAGGTGCCTTCTGCACCGACCTGTTTCTCCCTCCGTGTTAGGTATGGAAACCGTTCCCCAGGCTCTCCCCCGTGGTACACCGTAAACTGCTTTCTCCTTCAGAGAGGTGGACGGTAGCTAAAGCACGGATCCTCTACACTGTTCTTCATTTGAGGGAGGTGCCTGGATATTAGACCTCCACACACCCGTGCAAGAGCAATGCTAGTTTTATGAAACTAGAGCTCGTTGCAGAGGTGCCTCCTGCACAGGCCTCTTTCTCCGTGTTATGTGTGGAACCCGTTCCCCAGGCTCTCTCCCGTGGTTCACAATAAACTGCTTCCTCCTTCAGAGAGGTGGACTGTAGCTAAAGCACATTTTCTCTACACTCTTGCTGCATCGAGGCCGGTGCCTGTATATTAGACCACCACACACCCGTGCAAGAGCAATGCTGCTTTCCTTAAACTGGAGCTCGTTCGAGAGGTGCCTTCTGCACCGGCCTGTTTCTCCCTCTGTGTTATGTATGGAACCCGTTTCCCAGGCTCTCACCCGTGGTACACGGTAAAGAGCTTTCTCCTTCAGAGATGTGGACGTTAGTTAAAGCAAGTTTTCTCTACACTCTTGCTCCTTCGAGGGAGGTGCCTGGATATTAGACCTCCACACACCCGTGCAAGAGCAATGCTGCTTTCATTAAACTGGAGCTCGTTCGAGAGGTGCCTTCTGCACTGGCCTGTTTCTCCCTCTGTGTTATGTATGGAAACCGTTCCCCAGGCGCTCACCCGTGGTACACCGTAAACTGCTTTCTCCTTCAGAGAGGTGGACGGTAGCTAAAGCACCGTTTCTCTACACTGTTCTTCATATGAGGGAGGTGCCTGGATATTAGACCTCCACACACCCGTGCAAGAGCAATGCTAGTTTTATGAAACTAGAGCTCATTGGAGAGGTGCCTTCTGCACAGGCTTCTTTCTCCCTCCGTGTTATGTATGGAACCCGTTCCCCAGGCTCTCTCCCGTGGTACACAGTAAACTGCTTTCTCCTTCAGAGAGGTGGACTGTAGCTAAAGCACATTTTCTCTACACTCTTGCTGCATCGAGGCCGGTGACTGGATATTAGAACTCCACACACCCGTGCAAGAGCAATGCTACTTTCATTAAAATAGAGCTCGTTCGAGAAGTGACTTCTGCACCGGCCTGTCTCTCCCTCCGTGTTATGTATGCAACCCGTTCCCCAGGCTCTCACCCGTGGTACACGCTAAAGAGCTTTCTCCTTCAGAGATGTGGACGTTAGTTGAAGCTAGTTTTCTCTACACTCTTGCTACTTCGAAGGAGGTGCCTGGATATTAGACCTCCACACACCCGTGCAAAGAGAATGCTAGTTCATGAAACTAGAGCTCCTTCGAGAGGTGCCTTCTGCACCAGCATATTTCTCCCTCTGTGTTAGGTATGGAACCCGTTCCCCAGGCTCTCACCAGGGCTACACTGTAAACTGCTTTAACCTTCAGAGAGGTGGACGGTAGCTAAAGCACGGTTTCTCTACCCTGTTCTTCATTTGAGGGAGGTGCCTGGATTTAGACCTCCACACACCCGTGCAAGAGCAATGCTAGTTTTATGGAACTAGAGCTCGTTGGAGAGGTGCCTTCTCCACAAGCCTGTTTCTCCCTCCGTGTTATGTATGCAACCCCTTCCCCAGGCTCTCTCCCGTGGTACACAGTAAACTGCTTTTTCCTTCAGACAGGTGGACGGTAGCCAAAGCGCGTTTTCTCTGCACTCTTGCTGCATCGAGGCCGGTGCCTGGATATTAGACCACCACACACCCGTGCAAGAGCAATGCTGCTTTCATTAAACTGGAGCTCGTTCGAAAGGTGCCTTCTGCACCGGCCTGTTTCTCCCTCCGTGTTATGTATGGGACCCTTTCCCCAGGCTCTCACCAGGCCTACACTGGAAACTGCTTTCTCCTTCAGAGAGGTAGACGGTAGCTAAAGCACGGATCCTCTACACTGTTCTTCATTTGAGGGAGGTGCCTGGATATTAGACCTCCACACACCCGTGTAAGAGGAATGCTAGTTTTATGGAACTAGAGCTCGTTGGAGAGGTGCCTTCTGCACAGGCCTCTTTCTCCCTCCGTGTTATGTATGGAACCCGTTCTCCAGGCTCTCTCCCGTGGTGCACAGTAAACTGCTTTCTCCTTCAGACAGGTGGACGGTACCAAAGCGCGTTTTCTCTCCACTCTTGCTGCATCGAGGCCGGTGCCTGGATATTAGACCTCCACACACCCGTGCAAGAGCAATGCTGCTTTCATTAAACTGGAGCTCGTTCGAGAGGTGCCTTCTGCACCGGCCTGTTTCTCCCTCCGTGTTATGTATGGAACCCGTTCCCCTGGCTCTCACCAGGCCTACACTGTAAACTGCTTTCTCCTTGAGAGAGGTGGACGGTAGCTAAAGCACGGTTCCTCTACACTGTTCTTCATTTGAGGGAGGTGCCTGGATATTAGACCTCCACACACCCGTGCAAGAGGAATGCTAGTTTTATGAAACTAGAGCTCGTTGGAGAGGTGCCTTCTGCACAGGCCTCTTTCCCCCTCCGTGTTATGTATGGAAGCCGTTCTCCAGGCCCCAGCGAAAGGCAGAACACTACTCCCCATGTGTTTCATCACGCTAGCACGGCAGCCCCACTTTTGCATGGAAGTCTAACAGCTAGTGTTCTAACTCGAAGAAACAACACTGTAGAGAAACCGTGCTTTAGCTACCGTCGACCTCTAGACGGAGGAAGCATTACACGGAGTGCCGTGGCTGAGAGCCTGGGGAACGGGTTCCATACGTGAAACCAAGGGAGAAATAGGTCCGGGCAGAAGGCACCTCTGGACTCAGCTCTTGCTACCTGAAGCTCACACTACTGCTCCATGTGTGCTTGGAATGCTATGTGCTCGACACTGACTGGGAAGAAACAAGCTTGTAAAGAATCCCAGCTGCAGCTCATTCGCCTACCAGGCTACTAACACCAAGAATCAATGCTGCAGCGTTACTGCGCTTTAGCTAACATTGCCGTTCCTGAAGCCGCAGGAGTTGTATAGTGCTCGTGTATGAGAGACCGGGGAAAGGGTCCCATACGTGAAATGGAGTGAGAAACAGGCCGGTGCGGAAGGCAGCTCTCAACTCACCTCTTGTTTATGAGGCTAGTACCCTTGCCCCGGGTGTGCCTGCAGGCCATAAGCCAACCACCTAAGTCAAAGGAACAACTCTGTAGGGAATTCCTGCTTCGGCTAAAAGAGCCATGCCTCAGGGTGGACGCATTGTGTGGTGTGCATGCGTGAGTGCACAGCAAGTGAGTCCAAAACCATTTTCCTTGTGAGACCCAGGCGCCGGAAGAAGCCAGAACACGACTCCCCACTTGCTCCATGAAACTAGTACTGCGGCCCCACTTTTGAATGGAAGTCTAATAGCTAGCTTTCTAACTCGAAGAAACAGCACTGTAGAGAAACCGTGCTTTAGCTACCGTCGACCTCTCTGTGGGCGAAGCAGTTCAGGGTGTACTGTGGCTGAGAGCCTGGGGACGGTTTCAATATCGTAATATCGGGGGAGAGACAGGCCGGTACAGAAGGCAGCCCTCAACCCACATCATGGTTATGGGGCTAGTACCGTTGCCCAGGGTGTGTGTGCAGGCTTAAACAGAGCCACCTAACTCGAAGGAAAAACTCGGTTGAGAGCCTGTGCTTCAGGTAAAACAGCTGCTCCTGAGGGTGGAAGCATGTTGTTGTGTGCGTGCGTGAGAGCACTGCAAGGGCGTCCAAAGCTTTTTGCGAGTGAGACTCAGGCCCCAGCGAAAGGCAGAACACGACTCCCCATGTGTTTGACCAAGCTAGCACGGCAGCCCCACATTTGCATGGAAGTCTAATAGCTAGCGTTCTAACTCGAAGAAACTACACAGTAGAGAAACTGTGCTTTAGCTACTGTCGACCTCTCTGTGGGCGAAGCAGTTTAGGGTGTACTGTGGCTGAGAGCCTGGGGACATTTTCCATTTTGTAAAATCGGGGGAGAGACAGGCCGGTACAGAAGGCAGCTCTCAACTCACATCATGGTTATGGGGCTAGTACCGTTGCCCTGGGTGTGTGTGCAGGCTTAAAGACAGCCACCTAACTCGAAGGGAAAACATGGTAGAGGATCCGTGCTTCAGCTAAAACAGCCGCTCCTGAGGGTGGAAGCATCTGGTTGTGTGCGTGCGTGAGAGGACTGCAAGGGAGTCCAAAGTTTCTACGAGTGAGACTCGGGCCCCAGCAAAAGGCAGAAGACGACTCCCCGTGTGTTTCATTTAGCTAGCACTGCGGCCCTACTTTTGCATGGAAGTCTAATCGCTAGCGTTCTCCCTGGAAGAAACAACACGGTAGAGAAACCGTGCTTTAGCTACCATCCACCTCTCTGAGGGAGGAAGCACTTTCCAGGCTACCGTGGGTGAGAGCCTGAGGAACGGGTTCCTTACGTGAAACCGAGGGAGAAGGAGTCCGGGCCAGAAGGCTCCTCTCGACTCGGCTCTTGTTACCTGAAGCTAACACTTCGGCTCCATGTGTGCACAGGAATGCTAAGGGCTCCACACTGATTTGGCAGAAAGAAGCCGGTCAAGAACCCCAGCTTCAGCTCATTCGCCTCTCCACAGGGTGGCAGCATTTTCAAGTCCGCTTGAGTGCAAACCTGGGGAAGGAGTCCCAGCAGAATTCGGAGCGAGAAATAAGCATGGGCAGAAGGCACCTATCCACTCAACTCTTGTTTCGGGAAACTCGATCGGCTCTCCCGTGTGTGCGTGGAGTCCTCAGTGCCATCCACGCAACGCAAAGGAACAGAACTGTAGAGAACCCGTGCCTCAGCAAAGATCGCCCTTCCTGAGCGTCAACTTCATCTATTGTGTGTTTTTGTGAAAGCATGAGAAATGGAACCTAAACGTAACTCGGAGTGAGAAGCAGGCCTGGAAGGAAGGCTGCTGTCGACTCACCTCTTGTTTGAGGAGATTAGCACTGCTGTACCCTGTGTGCCTGGATGCCTAGTTCCCAGGCTACTAACACCAAGAATCAATCCTATGGAGTGACTGCGCTTGAGTTAACATTGCCGTTCCTGAAGCAGGAGGAATTTGACACTGCTCGTGTACGAGAGACCGGGCAAAGGGTCCCAGACGTGAAATGGAGTGAGAAACAGGCCGGTGCGGAAGGCAGCTCTCAAGTCACCTCTGGTTTATGAGGCTAGTACCCTTGCCCCGGGGGTGCCTGCAGGCCTAAAGCCAACCACCTAACTCAAAGGAACAACTCTGTAGGGAATTCCTGCTTCGGCTAAAAGAGCCATGCCTCAGGGTGGACGCATTTTGCTGTGTGCATGCGTGAGCGCACTGCAAGTGAGTCCAAAACCATTTTCCTTGTGAGACCCAGGCCCCGGAAGAATCCGTACTCCAGGCTCTCTCCCGTGGTGCCCAGTGAACTGCTTTCTCCTTCAGAGAGGTGGACGGTAGCTAAAGCACGTTTTCTCTACACTGCCGTTCCTTCGAGTGAGGTGCCTGGATATTAGACCTCCACACACCCGTGCAAGAGCAATGCTAGTTTTATGGAACTAGAGCTCGTTGGAGAGGTGCCTTCTGCACAGGCCTCTTTCTCCCTCCGTGTTATGTATGGAACCCGTTCTCCAAGCTCTCTCCCGTGGTGCCCAGTGAACTGCTTTCTCCTTCAGAGAGGTGGACGGTAGCTAAAGCACGTTTTCTCTACACTGCCGTTCCATCCAGTGAGGTGCCTGGATATTAGACCTCCACACACCCGTGCAAGAGCAATGCTAGGTTTATGGAACTAGAGCTCGTTGGAGAGGTGCCTTCTGCACAGGCCTCTTTCTCCCTCCGTGTTATGTATGCAACACGTTCCCCAGGCTCTCTCCCATGGTACACAGTAAACTGCTTTCTCCTTCAGACACGTGGAAGGTAGCCAAAGCGCGTTTTCTCTACACTCTTGCTGCATCGAGGCCGGTGCCGGGATATTAGACCTCCACACACCCGTGTAAGAGCAATGCTGCTTTCATTAAACTGGAGCTCGTTCGAGAGGTGCCTTCTGCACCGACCTGTTTCTCCCTCCGTGTTAGGTATGGAAACCGTTCCCCAGGCTCTCCCCCGTGGTACACCGTAAACTGCTTTCTCCTTCAGAGAGGTGGACGGTAGCTAAAGCACGGATCCTCTACACTGTTCTTCATTTGAGGGAGGTGCCTGGATATTAGACCTCCACACACCCGTGCAAGAGCAATGCTAGTTTTATGAAACTAGAGCTCGTTGCAGAGGTGCCTCCTGCACAGGCCTCTTTCTCCGTGTTATGTGTGGAACCCGTTCCCCAGGCTCTCTCCCGTGGTTCACAATAAACTGCTTCCTCCTTCAGAGAGGTGGACTGTAGCTAAAGCACATTTTCTCTACACTCTTGCTGCATCGAGGCCGGTGCCTGTATATTAGACCACCACACACCCGTGCAAGAGCAATGCTGCTTTCCTTAAACTGGAGCTCGTTCGAGAGGTGCCTTCTGCACCGGCCTGTTTCTCCCTCTGTGTTATGTATGGAACCCGTTTCCCAGGCTCTCACCCGTGGTACACGGTAAAGAGCTTTCTCCTTCAGAGATGTGGACGTTAGTTAAAGCAAGTTTTCTCTACACTCTTGCTCCTTCGAGGGAGGTGCCTGGATATTAGACCTCCACACACCCGTGCAAGAGCAATGCTGCTTTCATTAAACTGGAGCTCGTTCGAGAGGTGCCTTCTGCACTGGCCTGTTTCTCCCTCTGTGTTATGTATGGAAACCGTTCCCCAGGTGCTCACCCGTGGTACACCGTAAACTGCTTTCTCCTTCAGAGAGGTGGACGGTAGCTAAAGCACCGTTTCTCTACACTGTTCTTCATATGAGGGAGGTGCCTGGATATTAGACCTCCACACACCCGTGCAAGAGCAATGCTAGTTTTATGAAACTAGAGCTCATTGGAGAGGTGCCTTCTGCACAGGCTTCTTTCTCCCTCCGTGTTATGTATGGAACCCGTTCCCCAGGCTCTCTCCCGTGGTACACAGTAAACTGCTTTCTCCTTCAGAGAGGTGGACTGTAGCTAAAGCACATTTTCTCTACACTCTTGCTGCATCGAGGCCGGTGACTGGATATTAGAACTCCACACACCCGTGCAAGAGCAATGCTACTTTCATTAAAATAGAGCTCGTTCGAGAAGTGCCTTCTGCACCGGCCTGTCTCTCCCTCCGTGTTATGTATGCAACCCGTTCCCCAGGCTCTCACCCGTGGTACACGCTAAAGAGCTTTCTCCTTCAGAGATGTGGACGTTAGTTGAAGCAAGTTTTCTCTACACTCTTGCTACTTCGAAGGAGGTGCCTGGATATTAGACCTCCACACACCCGTGCAAAGAGAATGCTAGTTCATGAAACTAGAGCTCCTTCGAGAGGTGCCTTCTGCACCAGCATATTTCTCCCTCTGTGTTAGGTATGGAACCCGTTCCCCAGGCTCTCACCAGGGCTACACTGTAAACTGCTTTAACCTTCAGAGAGGTGGACGGTAGCTAAAGCACGGTTTCTCTACCCTGTTCTTCATTTGAGGGAGGTGCCTGGATTTAGACCTCCACACACCCGTGCAAGAGCAATGCTAGTTTTATGGAACTAGAGCTCGTTGGAGAGGTGCCTTCTCCACAAGCCTGTTTCTCCCTCCGTGTTATGTATGCAACCCCTTCCCCAGGCTCTCTCCCGTGGTACACAGTAAACTGCTTTTTCCTTCAGACAGGTGGACGGTAGCCAAAGCGCGTTTTCTCTGCACTCTTGCTGCATCGAGGCCGGTGCCTGGATATTAGACCACCACACACCCGTGCAAGAGCAATGCTGCTTTCATTAAACTGGAGCTCGTTCGAAAGGTGCCTTCTGCACCGGCCTGTTTCTCCCTCCGTGTTATGTATGGGACCCTTTCCCCAGGCTCTCACCAGGCCTACACTGGAAACTGCTTTCTCCTTCAGAGAGGTAGACGGTAGCTAAAGCACGGATCCTCTACACTGTTCTTCATTTGAGGGAGGTGCCTGGATATTAGACCTCCACACACCCGTGTAAGAGGAATGCTAGTTTTATGGAACTAGAGCTCGTTGGAGAGGTGCCTTCTGCACAGGCCTCTTTCTCCCTCCGTGTTATGTATGGAACCCGTTCTCCAGGCTCTCTCCCGTGGTGCACAGTAAACTGCTTTCTCCTTCAGACAGGTGGACGGTACCAAAGCGCGTTTTCTCTCCACTCTTGCTGCATCGAGGCCGGTGCCTGGATATTAGACCTCCACACACCCGTGCAAGAGCAATGCTGCTTTCATTAAACTGGAGCTCGTTCGAGAGGTGCCTTCTGCACCGGCCTGTTTCTCCCTCCGTGTTATGTATGGAACCCGTTCCCCTGGCTCTCACCAGGCCTACACTGTAAACTGCTTTCTCCTTGAGAGAGGTGGACGGTAGCTAAAGCACGGTTCCTCTACACTGTTCTTCATTTGAGGGAGGTGCCTGGATATTAGACCTCCACACACCCGTGCAAGAGGAATGCTAGTTTTATGAAACTAGAGCTCGTTGGAGAGGTGCCTTCTGCACAGGCCTCTTTCCCCCTCCGTGTTATGTATGGAAGCCGTTCTCCAGGCCCCAGCGAAAGGCAGAACACTACTCCCCATGTGTTTCATCACGCTAGCACGGCAGCCCCACTTTTGCATGGAAGTCTAACAGCTAGTGTTCTAACTCGAAGAAACAACACTGTAGAGAAACCGTGCTTTAGCTACCGTCGACCTCTAGACGGAGGAAGCATTACACGGAGTGCCGTGGCTGAGAGCCTGGGGAACGGGTTCCATACGTGAAACCAAGGGAGAAATAGGTCCGGGCAGAAGGCACCTCTGGACTCAGCTCTTGCTACCTGAAGCTCACACTACTGCTCCATGTGTGCTTGGAATGCTATGTGCTCGACACTGACTGGGAAGAAACAAGCTTGTAAAGAATCCCAGCTGCAGCTCATTCGCCTACCAGGCTACTAACACCAAGAATCAATGCTGCAGCGTTACTGCGCTTTAGCTAACATTGCCGTTCCTGAAGCCGCAGGAGTTGTATAGTGCTCGTGTATGAGAGACCGGGGAAAGGGTCCCATACGTGAAATGGAGTGAGAAACAGGCCGGTGCGGAAGGCAGCTCTCAACTCACCTCTTGTTTATGAGGCTAGTACCCTTGCCCCGGGTGTGCCTGCAGGCCATAAGCCAACCACCTAAGTCAAAGGAACAACTCTGTAGGGAATTCCTGCTTCGGCTAAAAGAGCCATGCCTCAGGGTGGACGCATTGTGTGGTGTGCATGCGTGAGTGCACAGCAAGTGAGTCCAAAACCATTTTCCTTGTGAGACCCAGGCGCCGGAAGAAGCCAGAACACGACTCCCCACTTGCTCCATGAAACTAGTACTGCGGCCCCACTTTTGAATGGAAGTCTAATAGCTAGCTTTCTAACTCGAAGAAACAGCACTGTAGAGAAACCGTGCTTTAGCTACCGTCGACCTCTCTGTGGGCGAAGCAGTTCAGGGTGTACTGTGGCTGAGAGCCTGGGGACGGTTTCAATATCGTAATATCGGGGGAGAGACAGGCCGGTACAGAAGGCAGCCCTCAACCCACATCATGGTTATGGGGCTAGTACCGTTGCCCAGGGTGTGTGTGCAGGCTTAAACAGAGCCACCTAACTCGAAGGAAAAACTCGGTTGAGAGCCTGTGCTTCAGGTAAAACAGCTGCTCCTGAGGGTGGAAGCATGTTGTTGTGTGCGTGCGTGAGAGCACTGCAAGGGCGTCCAAAGCTTTTTGCGAGTGAGACTCAGGCCCCAGCGAAAGGCAGAACACGACTCCCCATGTGTTTGACCAAGCTAGCACGGCAGCCCCACATTTGCATGGAAGTCTAATAGCTAGCGTTCTAACTCGAAGAAACTACACAGTAGAGAAACTGTGCTTTAGCTACTGTCGACCTCTCTGTGGGCGAAGCAGTTTAGGGTGTACTGTGGCTGAGAGCCTGGGGACATTTTCCATTTTGTAAAATCGGGGGAGAGACAGGCCGGTACAGAAGGCAGCTCTCAACTCACATCATGGTTATGGGGCTAGTACCGTTGCCCTGGGTGTGTGTGCAGGCTTAAAGACAGCCACCTAACTCGAAGGGAAAACATGGTAGAGGATCCGTGCTTCAGCTAAAACAGCCGCTCCTGAGGGTGGAAGCATCTGGTTGTGTGCGTGCGTGAGAGGACTGCAAGGGAGTCCAAAGTTTCTACGAGTGAGACTCGGGCCCCAGCAAAAGGCAGAAGACGACTCCCCGTGTGTTTCATTTAGCTAGCACTGCGGCCCTACTTTTGCATGGAAGTCTAATCGCTAGCGTTCTCCCTGGAAGAAACAACACGGTAGAGAAACCGTGCTTTAGCTACCATCCACCTCTCTGAGGGAGGAAGCACTTTCCAGGCTACCGTGGGTGAGAGCCTGAGGAACGGGTTCCTTACGTGAAACCGAGGGAGAAGGAGTCCGGGCCACAAGGCTCCTCTCGACTCGGCTCTTGTTACCTGAAGCTAACACTTCGGCTCCATGTGTGCACAGGAATGCTAAGGGCTCCACACTGATTTGGCAGAAAGAAGCCGGTCAAGAACCCCAGCTTCAGCTCATTCGCCTCTCCACAGGGTGGCAGCATTTTCAAGTCCGCTTGAGTGCAAACCTGGGGAAGGAGTCCCAGCAGAATTCGGAGCGAGAAATAAGCATGGGCAGAAGGCACCTATCCACTCAACTCTTGTTTCGGGAAACTCGATCGGCTCTCCCGTGTGTGCGTGGAGTCCTCAGTGCCATCCACGCAACGCAAAGGAACAGAACTGTAGAGAACCCGTGCCTCAGCAAAGATCGCCCTTCCTGAGCGTCAACTTCATCTATTGTGTGTTTTTGTGAAAGCATGAGAAATGGAACCTAAACGTAACTCGGAGTGAGAAGCAGGCCTGGAAGGAAGGCTGCTGTCGACTCACCTCTTGTTTGAGGAGATTAGCACTGCTGTACCCTGTGTGCCTGGATGCCTAGTTCCCAGGCTACTAACACCAAGAATCAATCCTATGGAGTGACTGCGCTTGAGTTAACATTGCCGTTCCTGAAGCAGGAGGAATTTGACACTGCTCGTGTACGAGAGACCGGGCAAAGGGTCCCAGACGTGAAATGGAGTGAGAAACAGGCCGGTGCGGAAGGCAGCTCTCAAGTCACCTCTGGTTTATGAGGCTAGTACCCTTGCCCCGGGGGTGCCTGCAGGCCTAAAGCCAACCACCTAACTCAAAGGAACAACTCTGTAGGGAATTCCTGCTTCGGCTAAAAGAGCCATGCCTCAGGGTGGACGCATTTTGCTGTGTGCATGCGTGAGCGCACTGCAAGTGAGTCCAAAACCATTTTCCTTGTGAGACCCAGGCCCCGGAAGAATCCGTACTCCAGGCTCTCTCCCGTGGTGCCCAGTGAACTGCTTTCTCCTTCAGAGAGGTGGACAGTAGCTAAAGCACGTTTTCTCTACACTGCCGTTCCTTCGAGTGAGGTGCCTGGATATTAGACCTCCACACACCCGTGCAAGAGCAATGCTAGTTTTATGGAACTAGAGCTCGTTGGAGAGGTGCCTTCTGCACAGGCCTCTTTCTCCCTCCGTGTTATGTATGGAACCCGTTCTCCAGGCTCTCTCCCGTGGTGCCCAGTGAACTGCTTTCTCCTTCAGAGAGGTGGACGGTAGCTAAAGCACGTTTTCTCTACACTGCCGTTCCATCCAGTGAGGTGCCTGGATATTAGACCTCCACACACCCGTGCAAGAGCAATGCTAGGTTTATGGAACTAGAGCTCGTTGGAGAGGTGCCTTCTGCACAGGCCTCTTTCTCCCTCCGTGTTATGTATGCAACACGTTCCCCAGGCTCTCTCCCATGGTACACAGTAAACTGCTTTCTCCTTCAGACACGTGGAAGGTAGCCAAAGCGCGTTTTCTCTACACTCTTGCTGCATCGAGGCCGGTGCCGGGATATTAGACCTCCACACACCCGTGCAAGAGCAATGCTGCTTTCATTAAACTGGAGCTCGTTCGAGAGGTGCCTTCTGCACCGACCTGTTTCTCCCTCCGTGTTAGGTATGGAAACCGTTCCCCAGGCTCTCCCCCGTGGTACACCGTAAACTGCTTTCTCCTTCAGAGAGGTGGACGGTAGCTAAAGCACGGATCCTCTACACTGTTCTTCATTTGAGGGAGGTGCCTGGATATTAGACCTCCACACACCCGTGCAAGAGCAATGCTAGTTTTATGAAACTAGAGCTCGTTGCAGAGGTGCCTCCTGCACAGGCCTCTTTCTCCGTGTTATGTGTGGAACCCGTTCCCCAGGCTCTCTCCCGTGGTTCACAATAAACTGCTTCCTCCTTCAGAGAGGTGGACTGTAGCTAAAGCACATTTTCTCTACACTCTTGCTGCATCGAGGCCGGTGCCTGGATATTAGACCACCACACACCCGTGCAAGAGCAATGCTGCTTTCCTTAAACTGGAGCTCGTTCGAGAGGTGCCTTCTGCACCGGCCTGTTTCTCCCTCTGTGTTATGTATGGAACCCGTTTCCCAGGCTCTCACCCGTGGTACACGGTAAAGAGCTTTCTCCTTCAGAGATGTGGACGTTAGTTAAAGCAAGTTTTCTCTACACTCTTGCTCCTTCGAGGGAGGTGCCTGGATATTAGACCTCCACACACCCGTGCAAGAGCAATGCTGCTTTCATTAAACTGGAGCTCGTTCGAGAGGTGCCTTCTGCACTGGCCTGTTTCTCCCTCTGTGTTATGTATGGAAACCGTTCCCCAGGCGCTCACCCGTGGTACACCGTAAACTGCTTTCTCCTTCAGAGAGGTGGACGGTAGCTAAAGCACCGTTTCTCTACACTGTTCTTCATATGAGGGAGGTGCCTGGATATTAGACCTCCACACACCCGTGCAAGAGCAATGCTAGTTTTATGAAACTAGAGCTCATTGGAGAGGTGCCTTCTGCACAGGCTTCTTTCTCCCTCCGTGTTATGTATGGAACCCGTTCCCCAGGCTCTCTCCCGTGGTACACAGTAAACTGCTTTCTCCTTCAGAGAGGTGGACTGTAGCTAAAGCACATTTTCTCTACACTCTTGCTGCATCGAGGCCGGTGACTGGATATTAGAACTCCACACACCCGTGCAAGAGCAATGCTACTTTCATTAAAATAGAGCTCGTTCGAGAAGTGCCTTCTGCACCGGCCTGTCTCTCCCTCCGTGTTATGTATGCAACCCGTTCCCCAGGCTCTCACCCGTGGTACACGCTAAAGAGCTTTCTCCTTCAGAGATGTGGACGTTAGTTGAAGCAAGTTTTCTCTACACTCTTGCTACTTCGAAGGAGGTGCCTGGATATTAGACCTCCACACACCCGTGCAAAGAGAATGCTAGTTCATGAAACTAGAGCTCCTTCGAGAGGTGCCTTCTGCACCAGCATATTTCTCCCTCTGTGTTAGGTATGGAACCCGTTCCCCAGGCTCTCACCAGGGCTACACTGTAAACTGCTTTAACCTTCAGAGAGGTGGACGGTAGCTAAAGCACGGTTTCTCTACCCTGTTCTTCATTTGAGGGAGGTGCCTGGATTTAGACCTCCACACACCCGTGCAAGAGCAATGCTAGTTTTATGGAACTAGAGCTCGTTGGAGAGGTGCCTTCTCCACAAGCCTGTTTCTCCCTCCGTGTTATGTATGCAACCCCTTCCCCAGGCTCTCTCCCGTGGTACACAGTAAACTGCTTTTTCCTTCAGACAGGTGGACGGTAGCCAAAGTGCGTTTTCTCTGCACTCTTGCTGCATCGAGGCCGGTGCCTGGATATTAGACCACCACACACCCGTGCAAGAGCAATGCTGCTTTCATTAAACTGGAGCTCGTTCGAAAGGTGCCTTCTGCACCGGCCTGTTTCTCCCTCCGTGTTATGTATGGGACCCTTTCCCCAGGCTCTCACCAGGCCTACACTGGAAACTGCTTTCTCCTTCAGAGAGGTAGACGGTAGCTAAAGCACGGATCCTCTACACTGTTCTTCATTTGAGGGAGGTGCCTGGATATTAGACCTCCACACACCCGTGTAAGAGGAATGCTAGTTTTATGGAACTAGAGCTCGTTGGAGAGGTGCCTTCTGCACAGGCCTCTTTCTCCCTCCGTGTTATGTATGGAACCCGTTCTCCAGGCTCTCTCCCGTGGTGCACAGTAAACTGCTTTCTCCTTCAGACAGGTGGACGGTACCAAAGCGCGTTTTCTCTCCACTCTTGCTGCATCGAGGCCGGTGCCTGGATATTAGACCTCCACACACCCGTGCAAGAGCAATGCTGCTTTCATTAAACTGGAGCTCGTTCGAGAGGTGCCTTCTGCACCGGCCTGTTTCTCCCTCCGTGTTATGTATGGAACCCGTTCCCCTGGCTCTCACCAGGCCTACACTGTAAACTGCTTTCTCCTTGAGAGAGGTGGACGGTAGCTAAAGCACGGTTCCTCTACACTGTTCTTCATTTGAGGGAGGTGCCTGGATATTAGACCTCCACACACCCGTGCAAGAGGAATGCTAGTTTTATGAAACTAGAGCTCGTTGGAGAGGTGCCTTCTGCACAGGCCTCTTTCCCCCTCCGTGTTATGTATGGAAGCCGTTCTCCAGGCCCCAGCGAAAGGCAGAACACTACTCCCCATGTGTTTCATCACGCTAGCACGGCAGCCCCACTTTTGCATGGAAGTCTAACAGCTAGTGTTCTAACTCGAAGAAACAACACTGTAGAGAAACCGTGCTTTAGCTACCGTCGACCTCTAGACGGAGGAAGCATTACACGGAGTGCCGTGGCTGAGAGCCTGGGGAACGGGTTCCATACGTGAAACCAAGGGAGAAATAGGTCCGGGCAGAAGGCACCTCTGGACTCAGCTCTTGCTACCTGAAGCTCACACTACTGCTCCATGTGTGCTTGGAATGCTATGTGCTCGACACTGACTGGGAAGAAACAAGCTTGTAAAGAATCCCAGCTGCAGCTCATTCGCCTACCAGGCTACTAACACCAAGAATCAATGCTGCAGCGTTACTGCGCTTTAGCTAACATTGCCGTTCCTGAAGCCGCAGGAGTTGTATAGTGCTCGTGTATGAGAGACCGGGGAAAGGGTCCCATACGTGAAATGGAGTGAGAAACAGGCCGGTGCGGAAGGCAGCTCTCAACTCACCTCTTGTTTATGAGGCTAGTACCCTTGCCCCGGGTGTGCCTGCAGGCCATAAGCCAACCACCTAACTCAAAGGAACAACTCTGTAGGGAATTCCTGCTTCGGCTAAAAGAGCCATGCCTCAGGGTGGACGCATTGTGTGGTGTGCATGCGTGAGTGCACAGCAAGTGAGTCCAAAACCATTTTCCTTGTGAGACCCAGGCGCCGGAAGAAGCCAGAACACGACTCCCCACTTGCTCCATGAAACTAGTACTGCGGCCCCACTTTTGAATGGAAGTCTAATAGCTAGCTTTCTAACTCGAAGAAACAGCACTGTAGAGAAACCGTGCTTTAGCTACCGTCGACCTCTCTGTGGGCGAAGCAGTTCAGGGTGTACTGTGGCTGAGAGCCTGGGGACGGTTTCAATATCGTAATATCGGGGGAGAGACAGGCCGGTACAGAAGGCAGCCCTCAACCCACATCATGGTTATGGGGCTAGTACCGTTGCCCAGGGTGTGTGTGCAGGCTTAAACAGAGCCACCTAACTCGAAGGAAAAACTCGGTTGAGAGCCTGTGCTTCAGGTAAAACAGCTGCTCCTGAGGGTGGAAGCATGTTGTTGTGTGCGTGCGTGAGAGCACTGCAAGGGCGTCCAAAGCTTTTTGCGAGTGAGACTCAGGCCCCAGCGAAAGGCAGAACACGACTCCCCATGTGTTTGACCAAGCTAGCACGGCAGCCCCACATTTGCATGGAAGTCTAATAGCTAGCGTTCTAACTCGAAGAAACTACACAGTAGAGAAACTGTGCTTTAGCTACTGTCGACCTCTCTGTGGGCGAAGCAGTTTAGGGTGTACTGTGGCTGAGAGCCTGGGGACATTTTCCATTTTGTAAAATCGGGGGAGAGACAGGCCGGTACAGAAGGCAGCTCTCAACTCACATCATGGTTATGGGGCTAGTACCGTTGCCCTGGGTGTGTGTGCAGGCTTAAAGACAGCCACCTAACTCGAAGGGAAAACATGGTAGAGGATCCGTGCTTCAGCTAAAACAGCCGCTCCTGAGGGTGGAAGCATCTGGTTGTGTGCGTGCGTGAGAGGACTGCAAGGGAGTCCAAAGTTTCTGCGAGTGAGACTCGGGCCCCAGCAAAAGGCAGAAGACGACTCCCCGTGTGTTTCATTTAGCTAGCACTGCGGCCCTACTTTTGCATGGAAGTCTAATCGCTAGCGTTCTCCCTGGAAGAAACAACACGGTAGAGAAACCGTGCTTTAGCTACCATCCACCTCTCTGAGGGAGGAAGCACTTTCCAGGCTACCGTGGGTGAGAGCCTGAGGAACGGGTTCCTTACGTGAAACCGAGGGAGAAGGAGTCCGGGCCAGAAGGCTCCTCTCGACTCGGCTCTTGTTACCTGAAGCTAACACTTCGGCTCCATGTGTGCACAGGAATGCTAAGGGCTCCACACTGATTTGGCAGAAAGAAGCCGGTCAAGAACCCCAGCTTCAGCTCATTCGCCTCTCCACAGGGTGGCAGCATTTTCAAGTCCGCTTGAGTGCAAACCTGGGGAAGGAGTCCCAGCAGAATTCGGAGCGAGAAATAAGCATGGGCAGAAGGCACCTATCCACTCAACTCTTGTTTCGGGAAACTCGATCGGCTCTCCCGTGTGTGCGTGGAGTCCTCAGTGCCATCCACGCAACGCAAAGGAACAGAACTGTAGAGAACCCGTGCCTCAGCAAAGATCGCCCTTCCTGAGCGTCAACTTCATCTATTGTGTGTTTTTGTGAAAGCATGAGAAATGGAACCTAAACGTAACTCGGAGTGAGAAGCAGGCCTGGAAGGAAGGCTGCTGTCGACTCACCTCTTGTTTGAGGAGATTAGCACTGCTGTACCCTGTGTGCCTGGATGCCTAGTTCCCAGGCTACTAACACCAAGAATCAATCCTATGGAGTGACTGCGCTTGAGTTAACATTGCCGTTCCTGAAGCAGGAGGAATTTGACACTGCTCGTGTACGAGAGACTGGGCAAAGGGTCCCAGACGTGAAATGGAGTGAGAAACAGGCCGGTGCGGAAGGCAGCTCTCAAGTCACCTCTGGTTTATGAGGCTAGTACCCTTGCCCCGGGGGTGCCTGCAGGCCTAAAGCCAACCACCTAACTCAAAGGAACAACTCTGTAGGGAATTCCTGCTTCGGCTAAAAGAGCCATGCCTCAGGGTGGACGCATTTTGCTGTGTGCATGCGTGAGCGCACTGCAAGTGAGTCCAAAACCATTTTCCTTGTGAGACCCAGGCCCCGGAAGAATCCGTACTCCAGGCTCTCTCCCGTGGTGCCCAGTGAACTGCTTTCTCCTTCAGAGAGGTGGACGGTAGCTAAAGCACGTTTTCTCTACACTGCCGTTCCTTCGAGTGAGGTGCCTGGATATTAGACCTCCACACACCCGTGCAAGAGCAATGCTAGTTTTATGGAACTAGAGCTCGTTGGAGAGGTGCCTTCTGCACAGGCCTCTTTCTCCCTCCGTGTTATGTATGGAACCCGTTCTCCAGGCTCTCTCCCGTGGTGCCCAGTGAACTGCTTTCTCCTTCAGAGAGGTGGACGGTAGCTAAAGCACGTTTTCTCTACACTGCCGTTCCATCCAGTGAGGTGCCTGGATATTAGACCTCCACACACCCGTGCAAGAGCAATGCTAGGTTTATGGAACTAGAGCTCGTTGGAGAGGTGCCTTCTGCACAGGCCTCTTTCTCCCTCCGTGTTATGTATGCAACACGTTCCCCAGGCTCTCTCCCATGGTACACAGTAAACTGCTTTCTCCTTCAGACACGTGGAAGGTAGCCAAAGCGCGTTTTCTCTACACTCTTGCTGCATCGAGGCCGGTGCCGGGATATTAGACCTCCACACACCCGTGTAAGAGCAATGCTGCTTTCATTAAACTGGAGCTCGTTCGAGAGGTGCCTTCTGCACCGACCTGTTTCTCCCTCCGTGTTAGGTATGGAAACCGTTCCCCAGGCTCTCCCCCGTGGTACACCGTAAACTGCTTTCTCCTTCAGAGAGGTGGACGGTAGCTAAAGCACGGATCCTCTACACTGTTCTTCATTTGAGGGAGGTGCCTGGATATTAGACCTCCACACACCCGTGCAAGAGCAATGCTAGTTTTATGAAACTAGAGCTCGTTGCAGAGGTGCCTCCTGCACAGGCCTCTTTCTCCGTGTTATGTGTGGAACCCGTTCCCCAGGCTCTCTCCCGTGGTTCACAATAAACTGCTTCCTCCTTCAGAGAGGTGGACTGTAGCTAAAGCACATTTTCTCTACACTCTTGCTGCATCGAGGCCGGTGCCTGTATATTAGACCACCACACACCCGTGCAAGAGCAATGCTGCTTTCCTTAAACTGGAGCTCGTTCGAGAGGTGCCTTCTGCACCGGCCTGTTTCTCCCTCTGTGTTATGTATGGAACCCGTTTCCCAGGCTCTCACCCGTGGTACACGGTAAAGAGCTTTCTCCTTCAGAGATGTGGACGTTAGTTAAAGCAAGTTTTCTCTACACTCTTGCTCCTTCGAGGGAGGTGCCTGGATATTAGACCTCCACACACCCGTGCAAGAGCAATGCTGCTTTCATTAAACTGGAGCTCGTTCGAGAGGTGCCTTCTGCACTGGCCTGTTTCTCCCTCTGTGTTATGTATGGAAACCGTTCCCCAGGCGCTCACCCGTGGTACACCGTAAACTGCTTTCTCCTTCAGAGAGGTGGACGGTAGCTAAAGCACCGTTTCTCTACACTGTTCTTCATATGAGGGAGGTGCCTGGATATTAGACCTCCACACACCCGTGCAAGAGCAATGCTAGTTTTATGAAACTAGAGCTCATTGGAGAGGTGCCTTCTGCACAGGCTTCTTTCTCCCTCCGTGTTATGTATGGAACCCGTTCCCCAGGCTCTCTCCCGTGGTACACAGTAAACTGCTTTCTCCTTCAGAGAGGTGGACTGTAGCTAAAGCACATTTTCTCTACACTCTTGCTGCATCGAGGCCGGTGACTGGATATTAGAACTCCACACACCCGTGCAAGAGCAATGCTACTTTCATTAAAATAGAGCTCGTTCGAGAAGTGCCTTCTGCACCGGCCTGTCTCTCCCTCCGTGTTATGTATGCAACCCGTTCCCCAGGCTCTCACCCGTGGTACACGCTAAAGAGCTTTCTCCTTCAGAGATGTGGACGTTAGTTGAAGCAAGTTTTCTCTACACTCTTGCTACTTCGAAGGAGGTGCCTGGATATTAGACCTCCACACACCCGTGCAAAGAGAATGCTAGTTCATGAAACTAGAGCTCCTTCGAGAGGTGCCTTCTGCACCAGCATATTTCTCCCTCTGTGTTAGGTATGGAACCCGTTCCCCAGGCTCTCACCAGGGCTACACTGTAAACTGCTTTAACCTTCAGAGAGGTGGACGGTAGCTAAAGCACGGTTTCTCTACCCTGTTCTTCATTTGAGGGAGGTGCCTGGATTTAGACCTCCACACACCCGTGCAAGAGCAATGCTAGTTTTATGGAACTAGAGCTCGTTGGAGAGGTGCCTTCTCCACAAGCCTGTTTCTCCCTCCGTGTTATGTATGCAACCCCTTCCCCAGGCTCTCTCCCGTGGTACACAGTAAACTGCTTTTTCCTTCAGACAGGTGGACGGTAGCCAAAGCGCGTTTTCTCTGCACTCTTGCTGCATCGAGGCCGGTGCCTGGATATTAGACCACCACACACCCGTGCAAGAGCAATGCTGCTTTCATTAAACTGGAGCTCGTTCGAAAGGTGCCTTCTGCACCGGCCTGTTTCTCCCTCCGTGTTATGTATGGGACCCTTTCCCCAGGCTCTCACCAGGCCTACACTGGAAACTGCTTTCTCCTTCAGAGAGGTAGACGGTAGCTAAAGCACGGATCCTCTACACTGTTCTTCATTTGAGGGAGGTGCCTGGATATTAGACCTCCACACACCCGTGTAAGAGGAATGCTAGTTTTATGGAACTAGAGCTCGTTGGAGAGGTGCCTTCTGCACAGGCCTCTTTCTCCCTCCGTGTTATGTATGGAACCCGTTCTCCAGGCTCTCTCCCGTGGTGCACAGTAAACTGCTTTCTCCTTCAGACAGGTGGACGGTACCAAAGCGCGTTTTCTCTCCACTCTTGCTGCATCGAGGCCGGTGCCTGGATATTAGACCTCCACACACCCGTGCAAGAGCAATGCTGCTTTCATTAAACTGGAGCTCGTTCGAGAGGTGCCTTCTGCACCGGCCTGTTTCTCCCTCCGTGTTATGTATGGAACCCGTTCCCCTGGCTCTCACCAGGCCTACACTGTAAACTGCTTTCTCCTTGAGAGAGGTGGACGGTAGCTAAAGCACGGTTCCTCTACACTGTTCTTCATTTGAGGGAGGTGCCTGGATATTAGACCTCCACACACCCGTGCAAGAGGAATGCTAGTTTTATGAAACTAGAGCTCGTTGGAGAGGTGCCTTCTGCACAGGCCTCTTTCCCCCTCCGTGTTATGTATGGAAGCCGTTCTCCAGGCCCCAGCGAAAGGCAGAACACTACTCCCCATGTGTTTCATCACGCTAGCACGGCAGCCCCACTTTTGCATGGAAGTCTAACAGCTAGTGTTCTAACTCGAAGAAACAACACTGTAGAGAAACCGTGCTTTAGCTACCGTCGACCTCTAGACGGAGGAAGCATTACACGGAGTGCCGTGGCTGAGAGCCTGGGGAACGGGTTCCATACGTGAAACCAAGGGAGAAATAGGTCCGGGCAGAAGGCACCTCTGGACTCAGCTCTTGCTACCTGAAGCTCACACTACTGCTCCATGTGTGCTTGGAATGCTATGTGCTCGACACTGACTGGGAAGAAACAAGCTTGTAAAGAATCCCAGCTGCAGCTCATTCGCCTACCAGGCTACTAACACCAAGAATCAATGCTGCAGCGTTACTGCGCTTTAGCTAACATTGCCGTTCCTGAAGCCGCAGGAGTTGTATAGTGCTCGTGTATGAGAGACCGGGGAAAGGGTCCCATACGTGAAATGGAGTGAGAAACAGGCCGGTGCGGAAGGCAGCTCTCAACTCACCTCTTGTTTATGAGGCTAGTACCCTTGCCCCGGGTGTGCCTGCAGGCCATAAGCCAACCACCTAAGTCAAAGGAACAACTCTGTAGGGAATTCCTGCTTCGGCTAAAAGAGCCATGCCTCAGGGTGGACGCATTGTGTGGTGTGCATGCGTGAGTGCACAGCAAGTGAGTCCAAAACCATTTTCCTTGTGAGACCCAGGCGCCGGAAGAAGCCAGAACACGACTCCCCACTTGCTCCATGAAACTAGTACTGCGGCCCCACTTTTGAATGGAAGTCTAATAGCTAGCTTTCTAACTCGAAGAAACAGCACTGTAGAGAAACCGTGCTTTAGCTACCGTCGACCTCTCTGTGGGCGAAGCAGTTCAGGGTGTACTGTGGCTGAGAGCCTGGGGACGGTTTCAATATCGTAATATCGGGGGAGAGACAGGCCGGTACAGAAGGCAGCCCTCAACCCACATCATGGTTATGGGGCTAGTACCGTTGCCCAGGGTGTGTGTGCAGGCTTAAACAGAGCCACCTAACTCGAAGGAAAAACTCGGTTGAGAGCCTGTGCTTCAGGTAAAACAGCTGCTCCTGAGGGTGGAAGCATGTTGTTGTGTGCGTGCGTGAGAGCACTGCAAGGGCGTCCAAAGCTTTTTGCGAGTGAGACTCAGGCCCCAGCGAAAGGCAGAACACGACTCCCCATGTGTTTGACCAAGCTAGCACGGCAGCCCCACATTTGCATGGAAGTCTAATAGCTAGCGTTCTAACTCGAAGAAACTACACAGTAGAGAAACTGTGCTTTAGCTACTGTCGACCTCTCTGTGGGCGAAGCAGTTTAGGGTGTACTGTGGCTGAGAGCCTGGGGACATTTTCCATTTTGTAAAATCGGGGGAGAGACAGGCCGGTACAGAAGGCAGCTCTCAACTCACATCATGGTTATGGGGCTAGTACCGTTGCCCTGGGTGTGTGTGCAGGCTTAAAGACAGCCACCTAACTCGAAGGGAAAACATGGTAGAGGATCCGTGCTTCAGCTAAAACAGCCGCTCCTGAGGGTGGAAGCATCTGGTTGTGTGCGTGCGTGAGAGGACTGCAAGGGAGTCCAAAGTTTCTACGAGTGAGACTCGGGCCCCAGCAAAAGGCAGAAGACGACTCCCCGTGTGTTTCATTTAGCTAGCACTGCGGCCCTACTTTTGCATGGAAGTCTAATCGCTAGCGTTCTCCCTGGAAGAAACAACACGGTAGAGAAACCGTGCTTTAGCTACCATCCACCTCTCTGAGGGAGGAAGCACTTTCCAGGCTACCGTGGGTGAGAGCCTGAGGAACGGGTTCCTTACGTGAAACCGAGGGAGAAGGAGTCCGGGCCAGAAGGCTCCTCTCGACTCGGCTCTTGTTACCTGAAGCTAACACTTCGGCTCCATGTGTGCACAGGAATGCTAAGGGCTCCACACTGATTTGGCAGAAAGAAGCCGGTCAAGAACCCCAGCTTCAGCTCATTCGCCTCTCCACAGGGTGGCAGCATTTTCAAGTCCGCTTGAGTGCAAACCTGGGGAAGGAGTCCCAGCAGAATTCGGAGGGAGAAATAAGCATGGGCAGAAGGCACCTATCCACTCAACTCTTGTTTCGGGAAACTCGATCGGCTCTCCCGTGTGTGCGTGGAGTCCTCAGTGCCATCCACGCAACGCAAAGGAACAGAACTGTAGAGAACCCGTGCCTCAGCAAAGATCGCCCTTCCTGAGCGTCAACTTCATCTATTGTGTGTTTTTGTGAAAGCATGAGAAATGGAACCTAAACGTAACTCGGAGTGAGAAGCAGGCCTGGAAGGAAGGCTGCTGTCGACTCACCTCTTGTTTGAGGAGATTAGCACTGCTGTACCCTGTGTGCCTGGATGCCTAGTTCCCAGGCTACTAACACCAAGAATCAATCCTATGGAGTGACTGCGCTTGAGTTAACATTGCCGTTCCTGAAGCAGGAGGAATTTGACACTGCTCGTGTACGAGAGACCGGGCAAAGGGTCCCAGACGTGAAATGGAGTGAGAAACAGGCCGGTGCGGAAGGCAGCTCTCAAGTCACCTCTGGTTTATGAGGCTAGTACCCTTGCCCCGGGGGTGCCTGCAGGCCTAAAGCCAACCACCTAACTCAAAGGAACAACTCTGTAGGGAATTCCTGCTTCGGCTAAAAGAGCCATGCCTCAGGGTGGACGCATTTTGCTGTGTGCATGCGTGAGCGCACTGCAAGTGAGTCCAAAACCATTTTCCTTGTGAGACCCAGGCCCCGGAAGAATCCGTACTCCAGGCTCTCTCCCGTGGTGCCCAGTGAACTGCTTTCTCCTTCAGAGAGGTGGACGGTAGCTAAAGCACGTTTTCTCTACACTGCCGTTCCTTCGAGTGAGGTGCCTGGATATTAGACCTCCACACACCCGTGCAAGAGCAATGCTAGTTTTATGGAACTAGAGCTCGTTGGAGAGGTGCCTTCTGCACAGGCCTCTTTCTCCCTCCGTGTTATGTATGGAACCCGTTCTCCAGGCTCTCTCCCGTGGTGCCCAGTGAACTGCTTTCTCCTTCAGAGAGGTGGACGGTAGCTAAAGCACGTTTTCTCTACACTGCCGTTCCATCCAGTGAGGTGCCTGGATATTAGACCTCCACACACCCGTGCAAGAGCAATGCTAGGTTTATGGAACTAGAGCTCGTTGGAGAGGTGCCTTCTGCACAGGCCTCTTTCTCCCTCCGTGTTATGTATGCAACACGTTCCCCAGGCTCTCTCCCATGGTACACAGTAAACTGCTTTCTCCTTCAGACACGTGGAAGGTAGCCAAAGCGCGTTTTCTCTACACTCTTGCTGCATCGAGGCCGGTGCCGGGATATTAGACCTCCACACACCCGTGTAAGAGCAATGCTGCTTTCATTAAACTGGAGCTCGTTCGAGAGGTGCCTTCTGCACCGACCTGTTTCTCCCTCCGTGTTAGGTATGGAAACCGTTCCCCAGGCTCTCCCCCGTGGTACACCGTAAACTGCTTTCTCCTTCAGAGAGGTGGACGGTAGCTAAAGCACGGATCCTCTACACTGTTCTTCATTTGAGGGAGGTGCCTGGATATTAGACCTCCACACACCCGTGCAAGAGCAATGCTAGTTTTATGAAACTAGAGCTCGTTGCAGAGGTGCCTCCTGCACAGGCCTCTTTCTCCGTGTTATGTGTGGAACCCGTTCCCCAGGCTCTCTCCCGTGGTTCACAATAAACTGCTTCCTCCTTCAGAGAGGTGGACTGTAGCTAAAGCACATTTTCTCTACACTCTTGCTGCATCGAGGCCGGTGCCTGTATATTAGACCACCACACACCCGTGCAAGAGCAATGCTGCTTTCCTTAAACTGGAGCTCGTTCGAGAGGTGCCTTCTGCACCGGCCTGTTTCTCCCTCTGTGTTATGTATGGAACCCGTTTCCCAGGCTCTCACCCGTGGTACACGGTAAAGAGCTTTCTCCTTCAGAGATGTGGACGTTAGTTAAAGCAAGTTTTCTCTACACTCTTGCTCCTTCGAGGGAGGTGCCTGGATATTAGACCTCCACACACCCGTGCAAGAGCAATGCTGCTTTCATTAAACTGGAGCTCGTTCGAGAGGTGCCTTCTGCACTGGCCTGTTTCTCCCTCTGTGTTATGTATGGAAACCGTTCCCCAGGCGCTCACCCGTGGTACACCGTAAACTGCTTTCTCCTTCAGAGAGGTGGACGGTAGCTAAAGCACCGTTTCTCTACACTGTTCTTCATATGAGGGAGGTGCCTGGATATTAGACCTCCACACACCCGTGCAAGAGCAATGCTAGTTTTATGAAACTAGAGCTCATTGGAGAGGTGCCTTCTGCACAGGCTTCTTTCTCCCTCCGTGTTATGTATGGAACCCGTTCCCCAGGCTCTCTCCCGTGGTACACAGTAAACTGCTTTCTCCTTCAGAGAGGTGGACTGTAGCTAAAGCACATTTTCTCTACACTCTTGCTGCATCGAGGCCGGTGACTGGATATTAGAACTCCACACACCCGTGCAAGAGCAATGCTACTTTCATTAAAATAGAGCTCGTTCGAGAAGTGCCTTCTGCACCGGCCTGTCTCTCCCTCCGTGTTATGTATGCAACCCGTTCCCCAGGCTCTCACCCGTGGTACACGCTAAAGAGCTTTCTCCTTCAGAGATGTGGACGTTAGTTGAAGCAAGTTTTCTCTACACTCTTGCTACTTCGAAGGAGGTGCCTGGATATTAGACCTCCACACACCCGTGCAAAGAGAATGCTAGTTCATGAAACTAGAGCTCCTTCGAGAGGTGCCTTCTGCACCAGCATATTTCTCCCTCTGTGTTAGGTATGGAACCCGTTCCCCAGGCTCTCACCAGGGCTACACTGTAAACTGCTTTAACCTTCAGAGAGGTGGACGGTAGCTAAAGCACGGTTTCTCTACCCTGTTCTTCATTTGAGGGAGGTGCCTGGATTTAGACCTCCACACACCCGTGCAAGAGCAATGCTAGTTTTATGGAACTAGAGCTCGTTGGAGAGGTGCCTTCTCCACAAGCCTGTTTCTCCCTCCGTGTTATGTATGCAACCCCTTCCCCAGGCTCTCTCCCGTGGTACACAGTAAACTGCTTTTTCCTTCAGACAGGTGGACGGTAGCCAAAGCGCGTTTTCTCTGCACTCTTGCTGCATCGAGGCCGGTGCCTGGATATTAGACCACCACACACCCGTGCAAGAGCAATGCTGCTTTCATTAAACTGGAGCTCGTTCGAAAGGTGCCTTCTGCACCGGCCTGTTTCTCCCTCCGTGTTATGTATGGGACCCTTTCCCCAGGCTCTCACCAGGCCTACACTGGAAACTGCTTTCTCCTTCAGAGAGGTAGACGGTAGCTAAAGCACGGATCCTCTACACTGTTCTTCATTTGAGGGAGGTGCCTGGATATTAGACCTCCACACACCCGTGTAAGAGGAATGCTAGTTTTATGGAACTAGAGCTCGTTGGAGAGGTGCCTTCTGCACAGGCCTCTTTCTCCCTCCGTGTTATGTATGGAACCCGTTCTCCAGGCTCTCTCCCGTGGTGCACAGTAAACTGCTTTCTCCTTCAGACAGGTGGACGGTACCAAAGCGCGTTTTCTCTCCACTCTTGCTGCATCGAGGCCGGTGCCTGGATATTAGACCTCCACACACCCGTGCAAGAGCAATGCTGCTTTCATTAAACTGGAGCTCGTTCGAGAGGTGCCTTCTGCACCGGCCTGTTTCTCCCTCCGTGTTATGTATGGAACCCGTTCCCCTGGCTCTCACCAGGCCTACACTGTAAACTGCTTTCTCCTTGAGAGAGGTGGACGGTAGCTAAAGCACGGTTCCTCTACACTGTTCTTCATTTGAGGGAGGTGCCTGGATATTAGACCTCCACACACCCGTGCAAGAGGAATGCTAGTTTTATGAAACTAGAGCTCGTTGGAGAGGTGCCTTCTGCACAGGCCTCTTTCCCCCTCCGTGTTATGTATGGAAGCCGTTCTCCAGGCCCCAGCGAAAGGCAGAACACTACTCCCCATGTGTTTCATCACGCTAGCACGGCAGCCCCACTTTTGCATGGAAGTCTAACAGCTAGTGTTCTAACTCGAAGAAACAACACTGTAGAGAAACCGTGCTTTAGCTACCGTCGACCTCTAGACGGAGGAAGCATTACACGGAGTGCCGTGGCTGAGAGCCTGGGGAACGGGTTCCATACGTGAAACCAAGGGAGAAATAGGTCCGGGCAGAAGGCACCTCTGGACTCAGCTCTTGCTACCTGAAGCTCACACTACTGCTCCATGTGTGCTTGGAATGCTATGTGCTCGACACTGACTGGGAAGAAACAAGCTTGTAAAGAATCCCAGCTGCAGCTCATTCGCCTACCAGGCTACTAACACCAAGAATCAATGCTGCAGCGTTACTGCGCTTTAGCTAACATTGCCGTTCCTGAAGCCGCAGGAGTTGTATAGTGCTCGTGTATGAGAGACCGGGGAAAGGGTCCCATACGTGAAATGGAGTGAGAAACAGGCCGGTGCGGAAGGCAGCTCTCAACTCACCTCTTGTTTATGAGGCTAGTACCCTTGCCCCGGGTGTGCCTGCAGGCCATAAGCCAACCACCTAAGTCAAAGGAACAACTCTGTAGGGAATTCCTGCTTCGGCTAAAAGAGCCATGCCTCAGGGTGGACGCATTGTGTGGTGTGCATGCGTGAGTGCACAGCAAGTGAGTCCAAAACCATTTTCCTTGTGAGACCCAGGCGCCGGAAGAAGCCAGAACACGACTCCCCACTTGCTCCATGAAACTAGTACTGCGGCCCCACTTTTGAATGGAAGTCTAATAGCTAGCTTTCTAACTCGAAGAAACAGCACTGTAGAGAAACCGTGCTTTAGCTACCGTCGACCTCTCTGTGGGCGAAGCAGTTCAGGGTGTACTGTGGCTGAGAGCCTGGGGACGGTTTCAATATCGTAATATCGGGGGAGAGACAGGCCGGTACAGAAGGCAGCCCTCAACCCACATCATGGTTATGGGGCTAGTACCGTTGCCCAGGGTGTGTGTGCAGGCTTAAACAGAGCCACCTAACTCGAAGGAAAAACTCGGTTGAGAGCCTGTGCTTCAGGTAAAACAGCTGCTCCTGAGGGTGGAAGCATGTTGTTGTGTGCGTGCGTGAGAGCACTGCAAGGGCGTCCAAAGCTTTTTGCGAGTGAGACTCAGGCCCCAGCGAAAGGCAGAACACGACTCCCCATGTGTTTGACCAAGCTAGCACGGCAGCCCCACATTTGCATGGAAGTCTAATAGCTAGCGTTCTAACTCGAAGAAACTACACAGTAGAGAAACTGTGCTTTAGCTACTGTCGACCTCTCTGTGGGCGAAGCAGTTTAGGGTGTACTGTGGCTGAGAGCCTGGGGACATTTTCCATTTTGTAAAATCGGGGGAGAGACAGGCCGGTACAGAAGGCAGCTCTCAACTCACATCATGGTTATGGGGCTAGTACCGTTGCCCTGGGTGTGTGTGCAGGCTTAAAGACAGCCACCTAACTCGAAGGGAAAACATGGTAGAGGATCCGTGCTTCAGCTAAAACAGCCGCTCCTGAGGGTGGAAGCATCTGGTTGTGTGCGTGCGTGAGAGGACTGCAAGGGAGTCCAAAGTTTCTGCGAGTGAGACTCGGGCCCCAGCAAAAGGCAGAAGACGACTCCCCGTGTGTTTCATTTAGCTAGCACTGCGGCCCTACTTTTGCATGGAAGTCTAATCGCTAGCGTTCTCCCTGGAAGAAACAACACGGTAGAGAAACCGTGCTTTAGCTACCATCCACCTCTCTGAGGGAGGAAGCACTTTCCAGGCTACCGTGGGTGAGAGCCTGAGGAACGGGTTCCTTACGTGAAACCGAGGGAGAAGGAGTCCGGGCCAGAAGGCTCCTCTCGACTCGGCTCTTGTTACCTGAAGCTAACACTTCGGCTCCATGTGTGCACAGGAATGCTAAGGGCTCCACACTGATTTGGCAGAAAGAAGCCGGTCAAGAACCCCAGCTTCAGCTCATTCGCCTCTCCACAGGGTGGCAGCATTTTCAAGTCCGCTTGAGTGCAAACCTGGGGAAGGAGTCCCAGCAGAATTCGGAGCGAGAAATAAGCATGGGCAGAAGGCACCTATCCACTCAACTCTTGTTTCGGGAAACTCGATCGGCTCTCCCGTGTGTGCGTGGAGTCCTCAGTGCCATCCACGCAACGCAAAGGAACAGAACTGTAGAGAACCCGTGCCTCAGCAAAGATCGCCCTTCCTGAGCGTCAACTTCATCTATTGTGTGTTTTTGTGAAAGCATGAGAAATGGAACCTAAACGTAACTCGGAGTGAGAAGCAGGCCTGGAAGGAAGGCTGCTGTCGACTCACCTCTTGTTTGAGGAGATTAGCACTGCTGTACCCTGTGTGCCTGGATGCCTAGTTCCCAGGCTACTAACACCAAGAATCAATCCTATGGAGTGACTGCGCTTGAGTTAACATTGCCGTTCCTGAAGCAGGAGGAATTTGACACTGCTCGTGTACGAGAGACCGGGCAAAGGGTCCCAGACGTGAAATGGAGTGAGAAACAGGCCGGTGCGGAAGGCAGCTCTCAAGTCACCTCTGGTTTATGAGGCTAGTACCCTTGCCCCGGGGGTGCCTGCAGGCCTAAAGCCAACCACCTAACTCAAAGGAACAACTCTGTAGGGAATTCCTGCTTCGGCTAAAAGAGCCATGCCTCAGGGTGGACGCATTTTGCTGTGTGCATGCGTGAGCGCACTGCAAGTGAGTCCAAAACCATTTTCCTTGTGAGACCCAGGCCCCGGAAGAATCCGTACTCCAGGCTCTCTCCCGTGGTGCCCAGTGAACTGCTTTCTCCTTCAGAGAGGTGGACGGTAGCTAAAGCACGTTTTCTCTACACTGCCGTTCCTTCGAGTGAGGTGCCTGGATATTAGACCTCCACACACCCGTGCAAGAGCAATGCTAGTTTTATGGAACTAGAGCTCGTTGGAGAGGTGCCTTCTCCACAGGCCTCTTTCTCCCTCCGTGTTATGTATGGAACCCGTTCTCCAGGCTCTCTCCCGTGGTGCCCAGTGAACTGCTTTCTCCTTCAGAGAGGTGGACGGTAGCTAAAGCACGTTTTC
Source organism: Halichoerus grypus (assembly GCF_964656455.1). Taxonomy (NCBI): domain Eukaryota; kingdom Metazoa; phylum Chordata; class Mammalia; order Carnivora; family Phocidae; genus Halichoerus; species Halichoerus grypus. The sequence goes on along the minus strand of NW_027555004.1, from coordinate 356,467 downwards.
TCTACACTGCCGTTCCATCCAGTGAGGTGCCTGGATATTAGACCTCCACACACCCGTGCAAGAGCAATGCTAGGTTTATGGAACTAGAGCTCGTTGGAGAGGTGCCTTCTGCACAGGCCTCTTTCTCCCTCCGTGTTATGTATGCAACACGTTCCCCAGGCTCTCTCCCATGGTACACAGTAAACTGCTTTCTCCTTCAGACACGTGGAAGGTAGCCAAAGCGCGTTTTCTCTACACTCTTGCTGCATCGAGGCCGGTGCCGGGATATTAGACCTCCACACACCCGTGCAAGAGCAATGCTGCTTTCATTAAACTGGAGCTCGTTCGAGAGGTGCCTTCTGCACCGACCTGTTTCTCCCTCCGTGTTAGGTATGGAAACCGTTCCCCAGGCTCTCCCCCGTGGTACACCGTAAACTGCTTTCTCCTTCAGAGAGGTGGACGGTAGCTAAAGCACGGATCCTCTACACTGTTCTTCATTTGAGGGAGGTGCCTGGATATTAGACCTCCACACACCCGTGCAAGAGCAATGCTAGTTTTATGAAACTAGAGCTCGTTGCAGAGGTGCCTCCTGCACAGGCCTCTTTCTCCGTGTTATGTGTGGAACCCGTTCCCCAGGCTCTCTCCCGTGGTTCACAATAAACTGCTTCCTCCTTCAGAGAGGTGGACTGTAGCTAAAGCACATTTTCTCTACACTCTTGCTGCATCGAGGCCGGTGCCTGGATATTAGACCACCACACACCCGTGCAAGAGCAATGCTGCTTTCCTTAAACTGGAGCTCGTTCGAGAGGTGCCTTCTGCACCGGCCTGTTTCTCCCTCTGTGTTATGTATGGAACCCGTTTCCCAGGCTCTCACCCGTGGTACACGGTAAAGAGCTTTCTCCTTCAGAGATGTGGACGTTAGTTAAAGCAAGTTTTCTCTACACTCTTGCTCCTTCGAGGGAGGTGCCTGGATATTAGACCTCCACACACCCGTGCAAGAGCAATGCTGCTTTCATTAAACTGGAGCTCGTTCGAGAGGTGCCTTCTGCACTGGCCTGTTTCTCCCTCTGTGTTATGTATGGAAACCGTTCCCCAGGCGCTCACCCGTGGTACACCGTAAATTGCTTTCTCCTTCAGAGAGGTGGACGGTAGCTAAAGCACCGTTTCTCTACACTGTTCTTCATATGAGGGAGGTGCCTGGATATTAGACCTCCACACACCCGTGCAAGAGCAATGCTAGTTTTATGAAACTAGAGCTCATTGGAGAGGTGCCTTCTGCACAGGCTTCTTTCTCCCTCCGTGTTATGTATGGAACCCGTTCCCCAGGCTCTCTCCCGTGGTACACAGTAAACTGCTTTCTCCTTCAGAGAGGTGGACTGTAGCTAAAGCACATTTTCTCTACACTCTTGCTGCATCGAGGCCGGTGACTGGATATTAGAACTCCACACACCCGTGCAAGAGCAATGCTACTTTCATTAAAATAGAGCTCGTTCGAGAAGTGCCTTCTGCACCGGCCTGTCTCTCCCTCCGTGTTATGTATGCAACCCGTTCCCCAGGCTCTCACCCGTGGTACACGCTAAAGAGCTTTCTCCTTCAGAGATGTGGACGTTAGTTGAAGCAAGTTTTCTCTACACTCTTGCTACTTCGAAGGAGGTGCCTGGATATTAGACCTCCACACATCCGTGCAAAGAGAATGCTAGTTCATGAAACTAGAGCTCCTTCGAGAGGTGCCTTCTGCACCAGCATATTTCTCCCTCTGTGTTAGGTATGGAACCCGTTCCCCAGGCTCTCACCAGGGCTACACTGTAAACTGCTTTAACCTTCAGAGAGGTGGACGGTAGCTAAAGCACGGTTTCTCTACCCTGTTCTTCATTTGAGGGAGGTGCCTGGATTTAGACCTCCACACACCCGTGCAAGAGCAATGCTAGTTTTATGGAACTAGAGCTCGTTGGAGAGGTGCCTTCTCCACAAGCCTGTTTCTCCCTCCGTGTTATGTATGCAACCCCTTCCCCAGGCTCTCTCCCGTGGTACACAGTAAACTGCTTTTTCCTTCAGACAGGTGGACGGTAGCCAAAGCGCGTTTTCTCTGCACTCTTGCTGCATCGAGGCCGGTGCCTGGATATTAGACCACCACACACCCGTGCAAGAGCAATGCTGCTTTCATTAAACTGGTGCTCGTTCGAAAGGTGCCTTCTGCACCGGCCTGTTTCTCCCTCCGTGTTATGTATGGGACGCTTTCCCCAGGCTCTCACCAGGCCTACACTGGAAACTGCTTTCTCCTTCAGAGAGGTAGACGGTAGCTAAAGCACGGATCCTCTACACTGTTCTTCATTTGAGGGAGGTGCCTGGATATTAGACCTCCACACACCTGTGTAAGAGGAATGCTAGTTTTATGGAACTAGAGCTCGTTGGAGAGGTGCCTTCTCCACAAGCCTGTTTCTCCCTCCGTGTTATGTATGCAACCCCTTCCCCAGGCTCTCTCCCGTGGTACACAGTAAACTGCTTTTTCCTTCAGACAGGTGGACGGTAGCCAAAGCGCGTTTTCTCTGCACTCTTGCTGCATCGAGGCCGGTGCCTGGATATTAGACCACCACACACCCGTGCAAGAGCAATGCTGCTTTCATTAAACTGGAGCTCGTTCGAGAGGTGCCTTCTGCACCGGCCTGTTTCTCCCTCCGTGTTATATATGGGACCCTTTCCCCAGGCTCTCACCAGGCCTACACTGGAAACTGCTTTCTCCTTCAGAGAGGTAGACGGTAGCTAAAGCACGGATCCTCTACACTGTTCTTCATTTGAGGGAGGTGCCTGGATATTAGACCTCCACACACCCGTGTAAGGGGAATGCTAGTTTTATGGAACTAGAGCTCGTTGGAGAGGTGCCTTCTGCACAGGCCTCTTTCTCCCTCCGTGTTATGTATGGAACCCGTTCTCCAGGCTCTCTCCCGTGGTGCACAGTAAACTGCTTTCTCCTTCAGACAGGTGGACGGTACCAAAGCGCGTTTTCTCTCCACTCTTGCTGCATCGAGGCCGGTGCCTGGATATTAGACCTCCACACACCCGTGCAAGAGCAATGCTGCTTTCATTAAACTGGAGCTCGTTCGAGAGGTGCCTTCTGCACCGGCCTGTTTCTCCCTCCGTGTTATGTATGGAACCCGTTCCCCTGGCTCTCACCAGGCCTACACTGTAAACTGCTTTCTCCTTGAGAGAGGTGGACGGTAGCTAAAGCACGGTTCCTCTACACTGTTCTTCATTTGAGGGAGGTGCCTGGATATTAGACCTCCACACACCCGTGCAAGAGGAATGCTAGTTTTATGAAACTAGAGCTCGTTGGAGAGGTGCCTTCTGCACAGGCCTCTTTCCCCCTCCGTGTTATGTATGGAAGCCGTTCTCCAGGCCCCAGCGAAAGGCAGAACACTACTCCCCATGTGTTTCATCACGCTAGCACGGCAGCCCCACTTTTGCATGGAAGTCTAACAGCTAGTGTTCTAACTCGAAGAAACAACACTGTAGAGAAACCGTGCTTTAGCTACCGTCGACCTCTAGACGGAGGAAGCATTACACGGAGTGCCGTGGCTGAGAGCCTGGGGAACGGGTTCCATACGTGAAACCAAGGGAGAAATAGGTCCGGGCAGAAGGCACCTCTGGACTCAGCTCTTGCTACCTGAAGCTCACACTACTGCTCCATGTGTGCTTGGAATGCTATGTGCTCGACACTGACTGGGAAGAAACAAGCTTGTAAAGAATCCCAGCTGCAGCTCATTCGCCTACCAGGCTACTAACACCAAGAATCAATGCTGCAGCGTTACTGCGCTTTAGCTAACATTGCCGTTCCTGAAGCCGCAGGAGTTGTATAGTGCTCGTGTATGAGAGACCGGGGAAAGGGTCCCATACGTGAAATGGAGTGAGAAACAGGCCGGTGCGGAAGGCAGCTCTCAACTCACCTCTTGTTTATGAGGCTAGTACCCTTGCCCCGGGTGTGCCTGCAGGCCATAAGCCAACCACCTAAGTCAAAGGAACAACTCTGTAGGGAATTCCTGCTTCGGCTAAAAGAGCCATGCCTCAGGGTGGACGCATTGTGTGGTGTGCATGCGTGAGTGCACAGCAAGTGAGTCCAAAACCATTTTCCTTGTGAGACCCAGGCGCCGGAAGAAGCCAGAACACGACTCCCCACTTGCTCCATGAAACTAGTACTGCGGCCCCACTTTTGAATGGAAGTCTAATAGCTAGCTTTCTAACTCGAAGAAACAGCACTGTAGAGAAACCGTGCTTTAGCTACCATCGACCTCTCTGTGGGCGAAGCAGTTCAGGGTGTACTGTGGCTGAGAACCTGGGGACGGTTTCAATATCGTAATATCGGGGGAGAGACAGGCCGGTACAGAAGGCAGCCCTCAACCCACATCATGGTTATGGGGCTAGTACCGTTGCCCAGGGTGTGTGTGCAGGCTTAAACAGAGCCACCTAACTCGAAGGAAAAACTCGGTTGAGAGCCTGTGCTTCAGGTAAAACAGCTGCTCCTGAGGGTGGAAGCATGTTGTTGTGTGCGTGCGTGAGAGCACTGCAAGGGCGTCCAAAGCTTTTTGCGAGTGAGACTCAGGCCCCAGCGAAAGGCAGAACACGACTCCCCATGTGTTTGACCAAGCTAGCACGGCAGCCCCACATTTGCATGGAAGTCTAATAGCTAGCGTTCTAACTCGAAGAAACTACACAGTAGAGAAACTGTGCTTTAGCTACTGTCGACCTCTCTGTGGGCGAAGCAGTTTAGGGTGTACTGTGGCTGAGAGCCTGGGGACATTTTCCATTTTGTAAAATCGGGGGAGAGACAGGCCGGTACAGAAGGCAGCTCTCAACTCACATCATGGTTATGGGGCTAGTACCGTTGCCCTGGGTGTGTGTGCAGGCTTAAAGACAGCCACCTAACTCGAAGGGAAAACATGGTAGAGGATCCGTGCTTCAGCTAAAACAGCCGCTCCTGAGGGTGGAAGCATCTGGTTGTGTGCGTGCGTGAGAGGACTGCAAGGGAGTCCAAAGTTTCTGCGAGTGAGACTCGGGCCCCAGCAAAAGGCAGAAGACGACTCCCCGTGTGTTTCATTTAGCTAGCACTGCGGCCCTACTTTTGCATGGAAGTCTAATCGCTAGCGTTCTCCCTGGAAGAAACAACACGGTAGAGAAACCGTGCTTTAGCTACCATCCACCTCTCTGAGGGAGGAAGCACTTTCCAGGCTACCGTGGGTGAGAGCCTGAGGAACGGGTTCCTTACGTGAAACCGAGGGAGAAGGAGTCCGGGCCAGAAGGCTCCTCTCGACTCGGCTCTTGTTACCTGAAGCTAACACTTCGGCTCCATGTGTGCACAGGAATGCTAAGGGCTCCACACTGATTTGGCAGAAAGAAGCCGGTCAAGAACCCCAGCTTCAGCTCATTCGCCTCTCCACAGGGTGGCAGCATTTTCAAGTCCGCTTGAGTGCAAACCTGGGGAAGGAGTCCCAGCAGAATTCGGAGCGAGAAATAAGCATGGGCAGAAGGCACCTATCCACTCAACTCTTGTTTCGGGAAACTCGATCGGCTCTCCCGTGTGTGCGTGGAGTCCTCAGTGCCATCCACGCAACGCAAAGGAACAGAACTGTAGAGAACCCGTGCCTCAGCAAAGATCGCCCTTCCTGAGCGTCAACTTCATCTATTGTGTGTTTTTGTGAAAGCATGAGAAATGGAACCTAAACGTAACTCGGAGTGAGAAGCAGGCCTGGAAGGAAGGCTGCTGTCGACTCACCTCTTGTTTGAGGAGATTAGCACTGCTGTACCCTGTGTGCCTGGATGCCTAGTTCCCAGGCTACTAACACCAAGAATCAATCCTATGGAGTGACTGCGCTTGAGTTAACATTGCCGTTCCTGAAGCAGGAGGAATTTGACACTGCTCGTGTACGAGAGACCGGGCAAAGGGTCCCAGACGTGAAATGGAGTGAGAAACAGGCCGGTGCGGAAGGCAGCTCTCAAGTCACCTCTGGTTTATGAGGCTAGTACCCTTGCCCCGGGGGTGCCTGCAGGCCTAAAGCCAACCACCTAACTCAAAGGAACAACTCTGTAGGGAATTCCTGCTTCGGCTAAAAGAGCCATGCCTCAGGGTGGACGCATTTTGCTGTGTGCATGCGTGAGCGCACTGCAAGTGAGTCCAAAACCATTTTCCTTGTGAGACCCAGGCCCCGGAAGAATCCGTACTCCAGGCTCTCTCCCGTGGTGCCCAGTGAACTGCTTTCTCCTTCAGAGAGGTGGACGGTAGCTAAAGCACGTTTTCTCTACACTGCCGTTCCTTCGAGTGAGGTGCCTGGATATTAGACCTCCACACACCCGTGCAAGAGCAATGCTAGTTTTATGGAACTAGAGCTCGTTGGAGAGGTGCCTTCTCCACAGGCCTCTTTCTCCCTCCGTGTTATGTATGGAACCCGTTCTCCAGGCTCTCTCCCGTGGTGCCCAGTGAACTGCTTTCTCCTTCAGAGAGGTGGACGGTAGCTAAAGCACGTTTTCTCTACACTGCCGTTCCATCCAGTGAGGTGCCTGGATATTAGACCTCCACACACCCGTGCAAGAGCAATGCTAGGTTTATGGAACTAGAGCTCGTTGGAGAGGTGCCTTCTGCACAGGCCTCTTTCTCCCTCCGTGTTATGTATGCAACACGTTCCCCAGGCTCTCTCCCATGGTACACAGTAAACTGCTTTCTCCTTCAGACACGTGGAAGGTAGCCAAAGCGCGTTTTCTCTACACTCTTGCTGCATCGAGGCCGGTGCCGGGATATTAGACCTCCACACACCCGTGCAAGAGCAATGCTGCTTTCATTAAACTGGAGCTCGTTCGAGAGGTGCCTTCTGCACCGACCTGTTTCTCCCTCCGTGTTAGGTATGGAAACCGTTCCCCAGGCTCTCCCCCGTGGTACACCGTAAACTGCTTTCTCCTTCAGAGAGGTGGACGGTAGCTAAAGCACGGATCCTCTACACTGTTCTTCATTTGAGGGAGGTGCCTGGATATTAGACCTCCACACACCCGTGCAAGAGCAATGCTAGTTTTATGAAACTAGAGCTCGTTGCAGAGGTGCCTCCTGCACAGGCCTCTTTCTCCGTGTTATGTGTGGAACCCGTTCCCCAGGCTCTCTCCCGTGGTTCACAATAAACTGCTTCCTCCTTCAGAGAGGTGGACTGTAGCTAAAGCACATTTTCTCTACACTCTTGCTGCATCGAGGCCGGTGCCTGGATATTAGACCACCACACACCCGTGCAAGAGCAATGCTGCTTTCCTTAAACTGGAGCTCGTTCGAGAGGTGCCTTCTGCACCGGCCTGTTTCTCCCTCTGTGTTATGTATGGAACCCGTTTCCCAGGCTCTCACCCGTGGTACACGGTAAAGAGCTTTCTCCTTCAGAGATGTGGACGTTAGTTAAAGCAAGTTTTCTCTACACTCTTGCTCCTTCGAGGGAGGTGCCTGGATATTAGACCTCCACACACCCGTGCAAGAGCAATGCTGCTTTCATTAAACTGGAGCTCGTTCGAGAGGTGCCTTCTGCACTGGCCTGTTTCTCCCTCTGTGTTATGTATGGAAACCGTTCCCCAGGCGCTCACCCGTGGTACACCGTAAATTGCTTTCTCCTTCAGAGAGGTGGACGGTAGCTAAAGCACCGTTTCTCTACACTGTTCTTCATATGAGGGAGGTGCCTGGATATTAGACCTCCACACACCCGTGCAAGAGCAATGCTAGTTTTATGAAACTAGAGCTCATTGGAGAGGTGCCTTCTGCACAGGCTTCTTTCTCCCTCCGTGTTATGTATGGAACCCGTTCCCCAGGCTCTCTCCCGTGGTACACAGTAAACTGCTTTCTCCTTCAGAGAGGTGGACTGTAGCTAAAGCACATTTTCTCTACACTCTTGCTGCATCGAGGCCGGTGACTGGATATTAGAACTCCACACACCCGTGCAAGAGCAATGCTACTTTCATTAAAATAGAGCTCGTTCGAGAAGTGCCTTCTGCACCGGCCTGTCTCTCCCTCCGTGTTATGTATGCAACCCGTTCCCCAGGCTCTCACCCGTGGTACACGCTAAAGAGCTTTCTCCTTCAGAGATGTGGACGTTAGTTGAAGCAAGTTTTCTCTACACTCTTGCTACTTCGAAGGAGGTGCCTGGATATTAGACCTCCACACATCCGTGCAAAGAGAATGCTAGTTCATGAAACTAGAGCTCCTTCGAGAGGTGCCTTCTGCACCAGCATATTTCTCCCTCTGTGTTAGGTATGGAACCCGTTCCCCAGGCTCTCACCAGGGCTACACTGTAAACTGCTTTAACCTTCAGAGAGGTGGACGGTAGCTAAAGCACGGTTTCTCTACCCTGTTCTTCATTTGAGGGAGGTGCCTGGATTTAGACCTCCACACACCCGTGCAAGAGCAATGCTAGTTTTATGGAACTAGAGCTCGTTGGAGAGGTGCCTTCTCCACAAGCCTGTTTCTCCCTCCGTGTTATGTATGCAACCCCTTCCCCAGGCTCTCTCCCGTGGTACACAGTAAACTGCTTTTTCCTTCAGACAGGTGGACGGTAGCCAAAGCGCGTTTTCTCTGCACTCTTGCTGCATCGAGGCCGGTGCCTGGATATTAGACCACCACACACCCGTGCAAGAGCAATGCTGCTTTCATTAAACTGGTGCTCGTTCGAAAGGTGCCTTCTGCACCGGCCTGTTTCTCCCTCCGTGTTATGTATGGGACGCTTTCCCCAGGCTCTCACCAGGCCTACACTGGAAACTGCTTTCTCCTTCAGAGAGGTAGACGGTAGCTAAAGCACGGATCCTCTACACTGTTCTTCATTTGAGGGAGGTGCCTGGATATTAGACCTCCACACACCTGTGTAAGAGGAATGCTAGTTTTATGGAACTAGAGCTCGTTGGAGAGGTGCCTTCTCCACAAGCCTGTTTCTCCCTCCGTGTTATGTATGCAACCCCTTCCCCAGGCTCTCTCCCGTGGTACACAGTAAACTGCTTTTTCCTTCAGACAGGTGGACGGTAGCCAAAGCGCGTTTTCTCTGCACTCTTGCTGCATCGAGGCCGGTGCCTGGATATTAGACCACCACACACCCGTGCAAGAGCAATGCTGCTTTCATTAAACTGGAGCTCGTTCGAGAGGTGCCTTCTGCACCGGCCTGTTTCTCCCTCCGTGTTATATATGGGACCCTTTCCCCAGGCTCTCACCAGGCCTACACTGGAAACTGCTTTCTCCTTCAGAGAGGTAGACGGTAGCTAAAGCACGGATCCTCTACACTGTTCTTCATTTGAGGGAGGTGCCTGGATATTAGACCTCCACACACCCGTGTAAGGGGAATGCTAGTTTTATGGAACTAGAGCTCGTTGGAGAGGTGCCTTCTGCACAGGCCTCTTTCTCCCTCCGTGTTATGTATGGAACCCGTTCTCCAGGCTCTCTCCCGTGGTGCACAGTAAACTGCTTTCTCCTTCAGACAGGTGGACGGTACCAAAGCGCGTTTTCTCTCCACTCTTGCTGCATCGAGGCCGGTGCCTGGATATTAGACCTCCACACACCCGTGCAAGAGCAATGCTGCTTTCATTAAACTGGAGCTCGTTCGAGAGGTGCCTTCTGCACCGGCCTGTTTCTCCCTCCGTGTTATGTATGGAACCCGTTCCCCTGGCTCTCACCAGGCCTACACTGTAAACTGCTTTCTCCTTGAGAGAGGTGGACGGTAGCTAAAGCACGGTTCCTCTACACTGTTCTTCATTTGAGGGAGGTGCCTGGATATTAGACCTCCACACACCCGTGCAAGAGGAATGCTAGTTTTATGAAACTAGAGCTCGTTGGAGAGGTGCCTTCTGCACAGGCCTCTTTCCCCCTCCGTGTTATGTATGGAAGCCGTTCTCCAGGCCCCAGCGAAAGGCAGAACACTACTCCCCATGTGTTTCATCACGCTAGCACGGCAGCCCCACTTTTGCATGGAAGTCTAACAGCTAGTGTTCTAACTCGAAGAAACAACACTGTAGAGAAACCGTGCTTTAGCTACCGTCGACCTCTAGACGGAGGAAGCATTACACGGAGTGCCGTGGCTGAGAGCCTGGGGAACGGGTTCCATACGTGAAACCAAGGGAGAAATAGGTCCGGGCAGAAGGCACCTCTGGACTCAGCTCTTGCTACCTGAAGCTCACACTACTGCTCCATGTGTGCTTGGAATGCTATGTGCTCGACACTGACTGGGAAGAAACAAGCTTGTAAAGAATCCCAGCTGCAGCTCATTCGCCTACCAGGCTACTAACACCAAGAATCAATGCTGCAGCGTTACTGCGCTTTAGCTAACATTGCCGTTCCTGAAGCCGCAGGAGTTGTATAGTGCTCGTGTATGAGAGACCGGGGAAAGGGTCCCATACGTGAAATGGAGTGAGAAACAGGCCGGTGCGGAAGGCAGCTCTCAACTCACCTCTTGTTTATGAGGCTAGTACCCTTGCCCCGGGTGTGCCTGCAGGCCATAAGCCAACCACCTAAGTCAAAGGAACAACTCTGTAGGGAATTCCTGCTTCGGCTAAAAGAGCCATGCCTCAGGGTGGACGCATTGTGTGGTGTGCATGCGTGAGTGCACAGCAAGTGAGTCCAAAACCATTTTCCTTGTGAGACCCAGGCGCCGGAAGAAGCCAGAACACGACTCCCCACTTGCTCCATGAAACTAGTACTGCGGCCCCACTTTTGAATGGAAGTCTAATAGCTAGCTTTCTAACTCGAAGAAACAGCACTGTAGAGAAACCGTGCTTTAGCTACCGTCGACCTCTCTGTGGGCGAAGCAGTTCAGGGTGTACTGTGGCTGAGAGCCTGGGGACGGTTTCAATATCGTAATATCGGGGGAGAGACAGGCCGGTACAGAAGGCAGCCCTCAACCCACATCATGGTTATGGGGCTAGTACCGTTGCCCAGGGTGTGTGTGCAGGCTTAAACAGAGCCACCTAACTCGAAGGAAAAACTCGGTTGAGAGCCTGTGCTTCAGGTAAAACAGCTGCTCCTGAGGGTGGAAGCATGTTGTTGTGTGCGTGCGTGAGAGCACTGCAAGGGCGTCCAAAGCTTTTTGCGAGTGAGACTCAGGCCCCAGCGAAAGGCAGAACACGACTCCCCATGTGTTTGACCAAGCTAGCACGGCAGCCCCACATTTGCATGGAAGTCTAATAGCTAGCGTTCTAACTCGAAGAAACTACACAGTAGAGAAACTGTGCTTTAGCTACTGTCGACCTCTCTGTGGGCGAAGCAGTTTAGGGTGTACTGTGGCTGAGAGCCTGGGGACATTTTCCATTTTGTAAAATCGGGGGAGAGACAGGCCGGTACAGAAGGCAGCTCTCAACTCACATCATGGTTATGGGGCTAGTACCGTTGCCCTGGGTGTGTGTGCAGGCTTAAAGACAGCCACCTAACTCGAAGGGAAAACATGGTAGAGGATCCGTGCTTCAGCTAAAACAGCCGCTCCTGAGGGTGGAAGCATCTGGTTGTGTGCGTGCGTGAGAGGACTGCAAGGGAGTCCAAAGTTTCTGCGAGTGAGACTCGGGCCCCAGCAAAAGGCAGAAGACGACTCCCCGTGTGTTTCATTTAGCTAGCACTGCGGCCCTACTTTTGCATGGAAGTCTAATCGCTAGCGTTCTCCCTGGAAGAAACAACACGGTAGAGAAACCGTGCTTTAGCTACCATCCACCTCTCTGAGGGAGGAAGCACTTTCCAGGCTACCGTGGGTGAGAGCCTGAGGAACGGGTTCCTTACGTGAAACCGAGGGAGAAGGAGTCCGGGCCAGAAGGCTCCTCTCGACTCGGCTCTTGTTACCTGAAGCTAACACTTCGGCTCCATGTGTGCACAGGAATGCTAAGGGCTCCACACTGATTTGGCAGAAAGAAGCCGGTCAAGAACCCCAGCTTCAGCTCATTCGCCTCTCCACAGGGTGGCAGCATTTTCAAGTCCGCTTGAGTGCAAACCTGGGGAAGGAGTCCCAGCAGAATTCGGAGCGAGAAATAAGCATGGGCAGAAGGCACCTATCCACTCAACTCTTGTTTCGGGAAACTCGATCGGCTCTCCCGTGTGTGCGTGGAGTCCTCAGTGCCATCCACGCAACGCAAAGGAACAGAACTGTAGAGAACCCGTGCCTCAGCAAAGATCGCCCTTCCTGAGCGTCAACTTCATCTATTGTGTGTTTTTGTGAAAGCATGAGAAATGGAACCTAAACGTAACTCGGAGTGAGAAGCAGGCCTGGAAGGAAGGCTGCTGTCGACTCACCTCTTGTTTGAGGAGATTAGCACTGCTGTACCCTGTGTGCCTGGATGCCTAGTTCCCAGGCTACTAACACCAAGAATCAATCCTATGGAGTGACTGCGCTTGAGTTAACATTGCCGTTCCTGAAGCAGGAGGAATTTGACACTGCTCGTGTACGAGAGACCGGGCAAAGGGTCCCAGACGTGAAATGGAGTGAGAAACAGGCCGGTGCGGAAGGCAGCTCTCAAGTCACCTCTGGTTTATGAGGCTAGTACCCTTGCCCCGGGGGTGCCTGCAGGCCTAAAGCCAACCACCTAACTCAAAGGAACAACTCTGTAGGGAATTCCTGCTTCGGCTAAAAGAGCCATGCCTCAGGGTGGACGCATTTTGCTGTGTGCATGCGTGAGCGCACTGCAAGTGAGTCCAAAACCATTTTCCTTGTGAGACCCAGGCCCCGGAAGAATCCGTACTCCAGGCTCTCTCCCGTGGTGCCCAGTGAACTGCTTTCTCCTTCAGAGAGGTGGACGGTAGCTAAAGCACGTTTTCTCTACACTGCCGTTCCTTCGAGTGAGGTGCCTGGATATTAGACCTCCACACACCCGTGCAAGAGCAATGCTAGTTTTATGGAACTAGAGCTCGTTGGAGAGGTGCCTTCTCCACAGGCCTCTTTCTCCCTCCGTGTTATGTATGGAACGCGTTCTCCAGGCTCTCTCCCGTGGTGCCCAGTGAACTGCTTTCTCCTTCAGAGAGGTGGACGGTAGCTAAAGCACGTTTTCTCTACACTGCCGTTCCATCCAGTGAGGTGCCTGGATATTAGACCTCCACACACCCGTGCAAGAGCAATGCTAGGTTTATGGAACTAGAGCTCGTTGGAGAGGTGCCTTCTGCACAGGCCTCTTTCTCCCTCCGTGTTATGTATGCAACACGTTCCCCAGGCTCTCTCCCATGGTACACAGTAAACTGCTTTCTCCTTCAGACACGTGGAAGGTAGCCAAAGCGCGTTTTCTCTACACTCTTGCTGCATCGAGGCCGGTGCCGGGATATTAGACCTCCACACACCCGTGCAAGAGCAATGCTGCTTTCATTAAACTGGAGCTCGTTCGAGAGGTGCCTTCTGCACCGACCTGTTTCTCCCTCCGTGTTAGGTATGGAAACCGTTCCCCAGGCTCTCCCCCGTGGTACACCGTAAACTGCTTTCTCCTTCAGAGAGGTGGACGGTAGCTAAAGCACGGATCCTCTACACTGTTCTTCATTTGAGGGAGGTGCCTGGATATTAGACCTCCACACACCCGTGCAAGAGCAATGCTAGTTTTATGAAACTAGAGCTCGTTGCAGAGGTGCCTCCTGCACAGGCCTCTTTCTCCGTGTTATGTGTGGAACCCGTTCCCCAGGCTCTCTCCCGTGGTTCACAATAAACTGCTTCCTCCTTCAGAGAGGTGGACTGTAGCTAAAGCACATTTTCTCTACACTCTTGCTGCATCGAGGCCGGTGCCTGGATATTAGACCACCACACACCCGTGCAAGAGCAATGCTGCTTTCCTTAAACTGGAGCTCGTTCGAGAGGTGCCTTCTGCACCGGCCTGTTTCTCCCTCTGTGTTATGTATGGAACCCGTTTCCCAGGCTCTCACCCGTGGTACACGGTAAAGAGCTTTCTCCTTCAGAGATGTGGACGTTAGTTAAAGCAAGTTTTCTCTACACTCTTGCTCCTTCGAGGGAGGTGCCTGGATATTAGACCTCCACACACCCGTGCAAGAGCAATGCTGCTTTCATTAAACTGGAGCTCGTTCGAGAGGTGCCTTCTGCACTGGCCTGTTTCTCCCTCTGTGTTATGTATGGAAACCGTTCCCCAGGCGCTCACCCGTGGTACACCGTAAACTGCTTTCTCCTTCAGAGAGGTGGACGGTAGCTAAAGCACCGTTTCTCTACACTGTTCTTCATATGAGGGAGGTGCCTGGATATTAGACCTCCACACACCCGTGCAAGAGCAATGCTAGTTTTATGAAACTAGAGCTCATTGGAGAGGTGCCTTCTGCACAGGCTTCTTTCTCCCTCCGTGTTATGTATGGAACCCGTTCCCCAGGCTCTCTCCCGTGGTACACAGTAAACTGCTTTCTCCTTCAGAGAGGTGGACTGTAGCTAAAGCACATTTTCTCTACACTCTTGCTGCATCGAGGCCGGTGACTGGATATTAGAACTCCACACACCCGTGCAAGAGCAATGCTACTTTCATTAAAATAGAGCTCGTTCGAGAAGTGCCTTCTGCACCGGCCTGTCTCTCCCTCCGTGTTATGTATGCAACCCGTTCCCCAGGCTCTCACCCGTGGTACACGCTAAAGAGCTTTCTCCTTCAGAGATGTGGACGTTAGTTGAAGCAAGTTTTCTCTACACTCTTGCTACTTCGAAGGAGGTGCCTGGATATTAGACCTCCACACATCCGTGCAAAGAGAATGCTAGTTCATGAAACTAGAGCTCCTTCGAGAGGTGCCTTCTGCACCAGCATATTTCTCCCTCTGTGTTAGGTATGGAACCCGTTCCCCAGGCTCTCACCAGGGCTACACTGTAAACTGCTTTAACCTTCAGAGAGGTGGACGGTAGCTAAAGCACGGTTTCTCTACCCTGTTCTTCATTTGAGGGAGGTGCCTGGATTTAGACCTCCACACACCCGTGCAAGAGCAATGCTAGTTTTATGGAACTAGAGCTCGTTGGAGAGGTGCCTTCTCCACAAGCCTGTTTCTCCCTCCGTGTTATGTATGCAACCCCTTCCCCAGGCTCTCTCCCGTGGTACACAGTAAACTGCTTTTTCCTTCAGACAGGTGGACGGTAGCCAAAGCGCGTTTTCTCTGCACTCTTGCTGCATCGAGGCCGGTGCCTGGATATTAGACCACCACACACCCGTGCAAGAGCAATGCTGCTTTCATTAAACTGGTGCTCGTTCGAAAGGTGCCTTCTGCACCGGCCTGTTTCTCCCTCCGTGTTATGTATGGGACGCTTTCCCCAGGCTCTCACCAGGCCTACACTGGAAACTGCTTTCTCCTTCAGAGAGGTAGACGGTAGCTAAAGCACGGATCCTCTACACTGTTCTTCATTTGAGGGAGGTGCCTGGATATTAGACCTCCACACACCTGTGTAAGAGGAATGCTAGTTTTATGGAACTAGAGCTCGTTGGAGAGGTGCCTTCTCCACAAGCCTGTTTCTCCCTCCGTGTTATGTATGCAACCCCTTCCCCAGGCTCTCTCCCGTGGTACACAGTAAACTGCTTTTTCCTTCAGACAGGTGGACGGTAGCCAAAGCGCGTTTTCTCTGCACTCTTGCTGCATCGAGGCCGGTGCCTGGATATTAGACCACCACACACCCGTGCAAGAGCAATGCTGCTTTCATTAAACTGGAGCTCGTTCGAGAGGTGCCTTCTGCACCGGCCTGTTTCTCCCTCCGTGTTATATATGGGACCCTTTCCCCAGGCTCTCACCAGGCCTACACTGGAAACTGCTTTCTCCTTCAGAGAGGTAGACGGTAGCTAAAGCACGGATCCTCTACACTGTTCTTCATTTGAGGGAGGTGCCTGGATATTAGACCTCCACACACCCGTGTAAGGGGAATGCTAGTTTTATGGAACTAGAGCTCGTTGGAGAGGTGCCTTCTGCACAGGCCTCTTTCTCCCTCCGTGTTATGTATGGAACCCGTTCTCCAGGCTCTCTCCCGTGGTGCACAGTAAACTGCTTTCTCCTTCAGACAGGTGGACGGTACCAAAGCGCGTTTTCTCTCCACTCTTGCTGCATCGAGGCCGGTGCCTGGATATTAGACCTCCACACACCCGTGCAAGAGCAATGCTGCTTTCATTAAACTGGAGCTCGTTCGAGAGGTGCCTTCTGCACCGGCCTGTTTCTCCCTCCGTGTTATGTATGGAACCCGTTCCCCTGGCTCTCACCAGGCCTACACTGTAAACTGCTTTCTCCTTGAGAGAGGTGGACGGTAGCTAAAGCACGGTTCCTCTACACTGTTCTTCATTTGAGGGAGGTGCCTGGATATTAGACCTCCACACACCCGTGCAAGAGGAATGCTAGTTTTATGAAACTAGAGCTCGTTGGAGAGGTGCCTTCTGCACAGGCCTCTTTCCCCCTCCGTGTTATGTATGGAAGCCGTTCTCCAGGCCCCAGCGAAAGGCAGAACACTACTCCCCATGTGTTTCATCACGCTAGCACGGCAGCCCCACTTTTGCATGGAAGTCTAACAGCTAGTGTTCTAACTCGAAGAAACAACACTGTAGAGAAACCGTGCTTTAGCTACCGTCGACCTCTAGACGGAGGAAGCATTACACGGAGTGCCGTGGCTGAGAGCCTGGGGAACGGGTTCCATACGTGAAACCAAGGGAGAAATAGGTCCGGGCAGAAGGCACCTCTGGACTCAGCTCTTGCTACCTGAAGCTCACACTACTGCTCCATGTGTGCTTGGAATGCTATGTGCTCGACACTGACTGGGAAGAAACAAGCTTGTAAAGAATCCCAGCTGCAGCTCATTCGCCTACCAGGCTACTAACACCAAGAATCAATGCTGCAGCGTTACTGCGCTTTAGCTAACATTGCCGTTCCTGAAGCCGCAGGAGTTGTATAGTGCTCGTGTATGAGAGACCGGGGAAAGGGTCCCATACGTGAAATGGAGTGAGAAACAGGCCGGTGCGGAAGGCAGCTCTCAACTCACCTCTTGTTTATGAGGCTAGTACCCTTGCCCCGGGTGTGCCTGCAGGCCATAAGCCAACCACCTAAGTCAAAGGAACAACTCTGTAGGGAATTCCTGCTTCGGCTAAAAGAGCCATGCCTCAGGGTGGACGCATTGTGTGGTGTGCATGCGTGAGTGCACAGCAAGTGAGTCCAAAACCATTTTCCTTGTGAGACCCAGGCGCCGGAAGAAGCCAGAACACGACTCCCCACTTGCTCCATGAAACTAGTACTGCGGCCCCACTTTTGAATGGAAGTCTAATAGCTAGCTTTCTAACTCGAAGAAACAGCACTGTAGAGAAACCGTGCTTTAGCTACCGTCGACCTCTCTGTGGGCGAAGCAGTTCAGGGTGTACTGTGGCTGAGAGCCTGGGGACGGTTTCAATATCGTAATATCGGGGGAGAGACAGGCCGGTACAGAAGGCAGCCCTCAACCCACATCATGGTTATGGGGCTAGTACCGTTGCCCAGGGTGTGTGTACAGGCTTAAACAGAGCCACCTAACTCGAAGGAAAAACTCGGTTGAGAGCCTGTGCTTCAGGTAAAACAGCTGCTCCTGAGGGTGGAAGCATGTTGTTGTGTGCGTGCGTGAGAGCACTGCAAGGGCGTCCAAAGCTTTTTGCGAGTGAGACTCAGGCCCCAGCAAAAGGCAGAACACGACTCCCCATGTGTTTGACCAAGCTAGCACGGCAGCCCCACATTTGCATGGAAGTCTAATAGCTAGCGTTCTAACTCGAAGAAACTACACAGTAGAGAAACTGTGCTTTAGCTACTGTCGACCTCTCTGTGGGCGAAGCAGTTTAGGGTGTACTGTGGCTGAGAGCCTGGGGACATTTTCCATTTTGTAAAATCGGGGGAGAGACAGGCCGGTACAGAAGGCAGCTCTCAACTCACATCATGGTTATGGGGCTAGTACCGTTGCCCTGGGTGTGTGTGCAGGCTTAAAGACAGCCACCTAACTCGAAGGGAAAACATGGTAGAGGATCCGTGCTTCAGCTAAAACAGCCGCTCCTGAGGGTGGAAGCATCTGGTTGTGTGCGTGCGTGAGAGGACTGCAAGGGAGTCCAAAGTTTCTGCGAGTGAGACTCGGGCCCCAGCAAAAGGCAGAAGACGACTCCCCGTGTGTTTCATTTAGCTAGCACTGCGGCCCTACTTTTGCATGGAAGTCTAATCGCTAGCGTTCTCCCTGGAAGAAACAACACGGTAGAGAAACCGTGCTTTAGCTACCATCCACCTCTCTGAGGGAGGAAGCACTTTCCAGGCTACCGTGGGTGAGAGCCTGAGGAACGGGTTCCTTACGTGAAACCGAGGGAGAAGGAGTCCGGGCCAGAAGGCTCCTCTCGACTCGGCTCTTGTTACCTGAAGCTAACACTTCGGCTCCATGTGTGCACAGGAATGCTAAGGGCTCCACACTGATTTGGCAGAAAGAAGCCGGTCAAGAACCCCAGCTTCAGCTCATTCGCCTCTCCACAGGGTGGCAGCATTTTCAAGTCCGCTTGAGTGCAAACCTGGGGAAGGAGTCCCAGCAGAATTCGGAGCGAGAAATAAGCATGGGCAGAAGGCACCTATCCACTCAACTCTTGTTTCGGGAAACTCGATCGGCTCTCCCGTGTGTGCGTGGAGTCCTCAGTGCCATCCACGCAACGCAAAGGAACAGAACTGTAGAGAACCCGTGCCTCAGCAAAGATCGCCCTTCCTGAGCGTCAACTTCATCTATTGTGTGTTTTTGTGAAAGCATGAGAAATGGAACCTAAACGTAACTCGGAGTGAGAAGCAGGCCTGGAAGGAAGGCTGCTGTCGACTCACCTCTTGTTTGAGGAGATTAGCACTGCTGTACCCTGTGTGCCTGGATGCCTAGTTCCCAGGCTACTAACACCAAGAATCAATCCTATGGAGTGACTGCGCTTGAGTTAACATTGCCGTTCCTGAAGCAGGAGGAATTTGACACTGCTCGTGTACGAGAGACCGGGCAAAGGGTCCCAGACGTGAAATGGAGTGAGAAACAGGCCGGTGCGGAAGGCAGCTCTCAAGTCACCTCTGGTTTATGAGGCTAGTACCCTTGCCCCGGGGGTGCCTGCAGGCCTAAAGCCAACCACCTAACTCAAAGGAACAACTCTGTAGGGAATTCCTGCTTCGGCTAAAAGAGCCATGCCTCAGGGTGGACGCATTTTGCTGTGTGCATGCGTGAGCGCACTGCAAGTGAGTCCAAAACCATTTTCCTTGTGAGACCCAGGCCCCGGAAGAATCCGTACTCCAGGCTCTCTCCCGTGGTGCCCAGTGAACTGCTTTCTCCTTCAGAGAGGTGGACGGTAGCTAAAGCACGTTTTCTCTACACTGCCGTTCCTTCGAGTGAGGTGCCTGGATATTAGACCTCCACACACCCGTGCAAGAGCAATGCTAGTTTTATGGAACTAGAGCTCGTTGGAGAGGTGCCTTCTGCACAGGCCTCTTTCTCCCTCCGTGTTATGTATGGAACCCGTTCTCCAGGCTCTCTCCCGTGGTGCCCAGTGAACTGCTTTCTCCTTCAGAGAGGTGGACGGTAGCTAAAGCACGTTTTCTCTACACTGCCGTTCCATCCAGTGAGGTGCCTGGATATTAGACCTCCACACACCCGTGCAAGAGCAATTCTAGGTTTATGGAACTAGAGCTCGTTGGAGAGGTGCCTTCTGCACAGGCCTCTTTCTCCCTCCGTGTTATGTATGCAACACGTTCCCCAGGCTCTCTCCCATGGTACACAGTAAACTGCTTTCTCCTTCAGACACGTGGAAGGTAGCCAAAGCGCGTTTTCTCTACACTCTTGCTGCATCGAGGCCGGTGCCGGGATATTAGACCTCCACACACCCGTGCAAGAGCAATGCTGCTTTCATTAAACTGGAGCTCGTTCGAGAGGTGCCTTCTGCACCGACCTGTTTCTCCCTCCGTGTTAGGTATGGAAACCGTTCCCCAGGCTCTCCCCCGTGGTACACCGTAAACTGCTTTCTCCTTCAGAGAGGTGGACGGTAGCTAAAGCACGGATCCTCTACACTGTTCTTCATTTGAGGGAGGTGCCTGGATATTAGACCTCCACACACCCGTGCAAGAGCAATGCTAGTTTTATGAAACTAGAGCTCGTTGCAGAGGTGCCTCCTGCACAGGCCTCTTTCTCCGTGTTATGTGTGGAACCCGTTCCCCAGGCTCTCTCCCGTGGTTCACAATAAACTGCTTCCTCCTTCAGAGAGGTGGACTGTAGCTAAAGCACATTTTCTCTACACTCTTGCTGCATCGAGGCCGGTGCCTGGATATTAGACCACCACACACCCGTGCAAGAGCAATGCTGCTTTCCTTAAACTGGAGCTCGTTCGAGAGGTGCCTTCTGCACCGGCCTGTTTCTCCCTCTGTGTTATGTATGGAACCCGTTTCCCAGGCTCTCACCCGTGGTACACGGTAAAGAGCTTTCTCCTTCAGAGATGTGGACGTTAGTTAAAGCAAGTTTTCTCTACACTCTTGCTCCTTCGAGGGAGGTGCCTGGATATTAGACCTCCACACACCCGTGCAAGAGCAATGCTGCTTTCATTAAACTGGAGCTCGTTCGAGAGGTGCCTTCTGCACTGGCCTGTTTCTCCCTCTGTGTTATGTATGGAAACCGTTCCCCAGGCGCTCACCCGTGGTACACCGTAAACTGCTTTCTCCTTCAGAGAGGTGGACGGTAGCTAAAGCACCGTTTCTCTACACTGTTCTTCATATGAGGGAGGTGCCTGGATATTAGACCTCCACACACCCGTGCAAGAGCAATGCTAGTTTTATGAAACTAGAGCTCATTGGAGAGGTGCCTTCTGCACAGGCTTCTTTCTCCCTCCGTGTTATGTATGGAACCCGTTCCCCAGGCTCTCTCCCGTGGTACACAGTAAACTGCTTTCTCCTTCAGAGAGGTGGACTGTAGCTAAAGCACATTTTCTCTACACTCTTGCTGCATCGAGGCCGGTGACTGGATATTAGAACTCCACACACCCGTGCAAGAGCAATGCTACTTTCATTAAAATAGAGCTCGTTCGAGAAGTGCCTTCTGCACCGGCCTGTCTCTCCCTCCGTGTTATGTATGCAACCCGTTCCCCAGGCTCTCACCCGTGGTACACGCTAAAGAGCTTTCTCCTTCAGAGATGTGGACGTTAGTTGAAGCTAGTTTTCTCTACACTCTTGCTACTTCGAAGGAGGTGCCTGGATATTAGACCTCCACACACCCGTGCAAAGAGAATGCTAGTTCATGAAACGAGAGCTCCTTCGAGAGGTGCCTTCTGCACCAGCATATTTCTCCCTCTGTGTTAGGTATGGAACCCGTTCCCCAGGCTCTCACCAGGGCTACACTGTAAACTGCTTTAACCTTCAGAGAGGTGGACGGTAGCTAAAGCACGGTTTCTCTACCCTGTTCTTCATTTGAGGGAGGTGCCTGGATTTAGACCTCCACACACCCGTGCAAGAGCAATGGTAGTTTTATGGAACTAGAGCTCGTTGGAGAGGTGCCTTCTGCACAAGCCTGTTTCTCCCTCCGTGTTATGCATGCAACCCCTTCCCCAGGCTCTCTCCCGTGGTACACAGTAAACTGCTTTCTCCTTCAGACAGGTGGACGGTAGCCAAAGCGCGTTTTCTCTGCACTCTTGCTGCATCGAGGCCGGTGCCTGGATATTAGACCACCACACACCCGTGCAAGAGCAATGCTGCTTTCATTAAACTGGAGCTCGTTCGAGAGGTGCCTTCTGCACCGGCCTGTTTCTCCCTCCGTGTTATGTATGGGACCCTTTCCCCAGGCTCTCACCAGGCCTACACTGGAAACTGCTTTCTCCTTCAGAGAGGTAGACGGTAGCTAAAGCACGGATCCTCTACACTGTTCTTCATTTGAGGGAGGTGCCTGGATATTAGACCTCCACACACCCGTGTAAGGGGAATGCTAGTTTTATGGAACTAGAGCTCGTTGGAGAGGTGCCTTCTGCACAGGCCTCTTTCTCCCTCCGTGTTATGTATGGAACCCGTTCTCCAGGCTCTCTCCCGTGGTGCACAGTAAACTGCTTTCTCCTTCAGACAGGTGGACGGTACCAAAGCGCGTTTTCTCTCCACTCTTGCTGCATCGAGGCCGGTGCCTGGATATTAGACCTCCACACACCCGTGCAAGAGCAATGCTGCTTTCATTAAACTGGAGCTCGTTCGAGAGGTGCCTTCTGCACCGGCCTGTTTCTCCCTCCGTGTTATGTATGGAACCCGTTCCCCTGGCTCTCACCAGGCCTACACTGTAAACTGCTTTCTCCTTGAGAGAGGTGGACGGTAGCTAAAGCACGGTTCCTCTACACTGTTCTTCATTTGAGGGAGGTGCCTGGATATTAGACCTCCACACACCCGTGCAAGAGGAATGCTAGTTTTATGAAACTAGAGCTCGTTGGAGAGGTGCCTTCTGCACAGGCCTCTTTCCCCCTCCGTGTTATGTATGGAAGCCGTTCTCCAGGCCCCAGCGAAAGGCAGAACACTACTCCCCATGTGTTTCATCACGCTAGCACGGCAGCCCCACTTTTGCATGGAAGTCTAACAGCTAGTGTTCTAACTCGAAGAAACAACACTGTAGAGAAACCGTGCTTTAGCTACCGTCGACCTCTAGACGGAGGAAGCATTACACGGAGTGCCGTGGCTGAGAGCCTGGGGAACGGGTTCCATACGTGAAACCAAGGGAGAAATAGGTCCGGGCAGAAGGCACCTCTGGACTCAGCTCTTGCTACCTGAAGCTCACACTACTGCTCCATGTGTGCTTGGAATGCTATGTGCTCGACACTGACTGGGAAGAAACAAGCTTGTAAAGAATCCCAGCTGCAGCTCATTCGCCTACCAGGCTACTAACACCAAGAATCAATGCTGCAGCGTTACTGCGCTTTAGCTAACATTGCCGTTCCTGAAGCCGCAGGAGTTGTATAGTGCTCGTGTATGAGAGACCGGGGAAAGGGTCCCATACGTGAAATGGAGTGAGAAACAGGCCGGTGCGGAAGGCAGCTCTCAACTCACCTCTTGTTTATGAGGCTAGTACCCTTGCCCCGGGTGTGCCTGCAGGCCATAAGCCAACCACCTAAGTCAAAGGAACAACTCTGTAGGGAATTCCTGCTTCGGCTAAAAGAGCCATGCCTCAGGGTGGACGCATTGTGTGGTGTGCATGCGTGAGTGCACAGCAAGTGAGTCCAAAACCATTTTCCTTGTGAGACCCAGGCGCCGGAAGAAGCCAGAACACGACTCCCCACTTGCTCCATGAAACTAGTACTGCGGCCCCACTTTTGAATGGAAGTCTAATAGCTAGCTTTCTAACTCGAAGAAACAGCACTGTAGAGAAACCGTGCTTTAGCTACCGTCGACCTCTCTGTGGGCGAAGCAGTTCAGGGTGTACTGTGGCTGAGAGCCTGGGGACGGTTTCAATATCGTAATATCGGGGGAGAGACAGGCCGGTACAGAAGGCAGCCCTCAACCCACATCATGGTTATGGGGCTAGTACCGTTGCCCAGGGTGTGTGTGCAGGCTTAAACAGAGCCACCTAACTCGAAGGAAAAACTCGGTTGAGAGCCTGTGCTTCAGGTAAAACAGCTGCTCCTGAGGGTGGAAGCATGTTGTTGTGTGCGTGCGTGAGAGCACTGCAAGGGCGTCCAAAGCTTTTTGCGAGTGAGACTCAGGCCCCAGCAAAAGGCAGAACACGACTCCCCATGTGTTTGACCAAGCTAGCACGGCAGCCCCACATTTGCATGGAAGTCTAATAGCTAGCGTTCTAACTCGAAGAAACTACACAGTAGAGAAACTGTGCTTTAGCTACTGTCGACCTCTCTGTGGGCGAAGCAGTTTAGGGTGTACTGTGGCTGAGAGCCTGGGGACATTTTCCATTTTGTAAAATCGGGGGAGAGACAGGCCGGTACAGAAGGCAGCTCTCAACTCACATCATGGTTATGGGGCTAGTACCGTTGCCCTGGGTGTGTGTGCAGGCTTAAAGACAGCCACCTAACTCGAAGGGAAAACATGGTAGAGGATCCGTGCTTCAGCTAAAACAGCCGCTCCTGAGGGTGGAAGCATCTGGTTGTGTGCGTGCGTGAGAGGACTGCAAGGGAGTCCAAAGTTTCTGCGAGTGAGACTCGGGCCCCAGCAAAAGGCAGAAGACGACTCCCCGTGTGTTTCATTTAGCTAGCACTGCGGCCCTACTTTTGCATGGAAGTCTAATCGCTAGCGTTCTCCCTGGAAGAAACAACACGGTAGAGAAACCGTGCTTTAGCTACCATCCACCTCTCTGAGGGAGGAAGCACTTTCCAGGCTACCGTGGGTGAGAGCCTGAGGAACGGGTTCCTTACGTGAAACCGAGGGAGAAGGAGTCCGGGCCAGAAGGCTCCTCTCGACTCGGCTCTTGTTACCTGAAGCTAACACTTCGGCTCCATGTGTGCACAGGAATGCTAAGGGCTCCACACTGATTTGGCAGAAAGAAGCCGGTCAAGAACCCCAGCTTCAGCTCATTCGCCTCTCCACAGGGTGGCAGCATTTTCAAGTCCGCTTGAGTGCAAACCTGGGGAAGGAGTCCCAGCAGAATTCGGAGCGAGAAATAAGCATGGGCAGAAGGCACCTATCCACTCAACTCTTGTTTTGGGAAACTCGATCGGCTCTCCCGTGTGTGCGTGGAGTCCTCAGTGCCATCCACGCAACGCAAAGGAACAGAACTGTAGAGAACCCGTGCCTCAGCAAAGATCGCCCTTCCTGAGCGTCAACTTCATCTATTGTGTGTTTTTGTGAAAGCATGAGAAATGGAACCTAAACGTAACTCGGAGTGAGAAGCAGGCCTGGAAGGAAGGCTGCTGTCGACTCACCTCTTGTTTGAGGAGATTAGCACTGCTGTACCCTGTGTGCCTGGATGCCTAGTTCCCAGGCTACTAACACCAAGAATCAATCCTATGGAGTGACTGCGCTTGAGTTAACATTGCCGTTCCTGAAGCAGGAGGAATTTGACACTGCTCGTGTACGAGAGACCGGGCAAAGGGTCCCAGACGTGAAATGGAGTGAGAAACAGGCCGGTGCGGAAGGCAGCTCTCAAGTCACCTCTGGTTTATGAGGCTAGTACCCTTGCCCCGGGGGTGCCTGCAGGCCTAAAGCCAACCACCTAACTCAAAGGAACAACTCTGTAGGGAATTCCTGCTTCGGCTAAAAGAGCCATGCCTCAGGGTGGACGCATTTTGCTGTGTGCATGCGTGAGCGCACTGCAAGTGAGTCCAAAACCATTTTCCTTGTGAGACCCAGGCCCCGGAAGAATCCGTACTCCAGGCTCTCTCCCGTGGTGCCCAGTGAACTGCTTTCTCCTTCAGAGAGGTGGACGGTAGCTAAAGCACGTTTTCTCTACACTGCCGTTCCTTCGAGTGAGGTGCCTGGATATTAGACCTCCACACACCCATGCAAGAGCAATGCTAGTTTTATGGAACTAGAGCTCGTTGGAGAGGTGCCTTCTGCACAGGCCTCTTTCTCCCTCCGTGTTATGTATGGAACCCGTTCTCCAGGCTCTCTCCCGTGGTGCCCAGTGAACTGCTTTCTCCTTCAGAGAGGTGGACGGTAGCTAAAGCACGTTTTCTCTACACTGCCGTTCCATCCAGTGAGGTGCCTGGATATTAGACCTCCACACACCCGTGCAAGAGCAATGCTAGGTTTATGGAACTAGAGCTCGTTGGAGAGGTGCCTTCTGCACAGGCCTCTTTCTCCCTCCGTGTTATGTATGCAACACGTTCCCCAGGCTCTCTCCCGTGGTACACAGTAAACTGCTTTATCCTTCAGACACGTGGAAGGTAGCCAAAGCGCGTTTTCTCTACACTCTTGCTGCATCGAGGCCGGTGCCGGGATATTAGACCTCCACACACCCGTGCAAGAGCAATGCTGCTTTCATTAAACTGGAGCTCGTTCGAGAGGTGCCTTCTGCACCGACCTGTTTCTCCCTCCGTGTTAGGTATGGAAACCGTTCCCCAGGCTCTCCCCCGTGGTACATCGTAAACTGCTTTCTCCTTCAGAGAGGTGGACGGTAGCTAAAGCACGGATCCTCTACACTGTTCTTCATTTGAGGGAGGTGCCTGGATATTAGACCTCCACACACCCGTGCAAGAGCAATGCTAGTTTTATGAAACTAGAGCTCGTTGCAGAGGTGCCTCCTGCACAGGCCTCTTTCTCCGTGTTATGTGTGGAACCCGTTCCCCAGGCTCTCTCCCGTGGTTCACAATAAACTGCTTCCTCCTTCAGAGAGGTGGACTGTAGCTAAAGCACATTTTCTCTACACTCTTGCTGCATCGAGGCCGGTGCCTGTATATTAGACCACCACACACCCGTGCAAGAGCAATGCTGCTTTCCTTAAACTGGAGCTCGTTCGAGAGGTGCCTTCTGCACCGGCCTGTTTCTCCCTCTGTGTTATGTATGGAACCCGTTTCCCAGGCTCTCACCCGTGGTACACGGTAAAGAGCTTTCTCCTTCAGAGATGTGGACGTTAGTTAAAGCAAGTTTTCTCTACACTCTTGCTCCTTCGAGGGAGGTGCCTGGATATTAGACCTCCACACACCCGTGCAAGAGCAATGCTGCTTTCATTAAACTGGAGCTCGTTCGAGAGGTGCCTTCTGCACTGGCCTGTTTCTCCCTCTGTGTTATGTATGGAAACCGTTCCCCAGGCGCTCACCCGTGGTACACCGTAAACTGCTTTCTCCTTCAGAGAGGTGGACGGTAGCTAAAGCACCGTTTCTCTACACTGTTCTTCATATGAGGGAGGTGCCTGGATATTAGACCTCCACACACCCGTGCAAGAGCAATGCTAGTTTTATGAAACTAGAGCTCATTGGAGAGGTGCCTTCTGCACAGGCTTCTTTCTCCCTCCGTGTTATGTATGGAACCCGTTCCCCAGGCTCTCTCCCGTGGTACACAGTAAACTGCTTTCTCCTTCAGAGAGGTGGACTGTAGCTAAAGCACATTTTCTCTACACTCTTGCTGCATCGAGGCCGGTGACTGGATATTAGAACTCCACACACCCGTGCAAGAGCAATGCTACTTTCATTAAAATAGAGCTCGTTCGAGAAGTGCCTTCTGCACCGGCCTGTCTCTCCCTCCGTGTTATGTATGCAACCCGTTCCCCAGGCTCTCACCCGTGGTACACGCTAAAGAGCTTTCTCCTTCAGAGATGTAGACGTTAGTTGAAGCAAGTTTTCTCTACACTCTTGCTACTTCGAAGGAGGTGCCTGGATATTAGACCTCCACACATCCGTGCAAAGAGAATGCTAGTTCATGAAACTAGAGCTCCTTCGAGAGGTGCCTTCTGCACCAGCATATTTCTCCCTCTGTGATAGGTATGGAACCCGTTCCCTAGGCTCTCACCAGGGCTACACTGTAAACTGCTTTAACCTTCAGAGAGGTGGACGGTAGCTAAAGCACGGTTTCTCTACCCTGTTCTTCATTTGAGGGAGGTGCCTGGATTTAGACCTCCACACACCCGTGCAAGAGCAATGCTAGTTTTATGGAACTAGAGCTCGTTGGAGAGGTGCCTTCTCCACAAGCCTGTTTCTCCCTCCGTGTTATGTATGCAACCCCTTCCCCAGGCTCTCTCCCGTGGTACACAGTAAACTGCTTTTTCCTTCAGACAGGTGGACGGTAGCCAAAGCGCGTTTTCTCTGCACTCTTGCTGCATCGAGGCCGGTGCCTGGATATTAGACCACCACACACCCGTGCAAGAGCAATGCTGCTTTCATTAAACTGGAGCTCGTTCGAGAGGTGCCTTCTGCACCGGCCTGTTTCTCCCTCCGTGTTATGTATGGGACCCTTTCCCCAGGCTCTCACCAGGCCTACACTGGAAACTGCTTTCTCCTTCAGAGAGGTAGACGGTAGCTAAAGCACGGATCCTCTACACTGTTCTTCATTTGAGGGAGGTGCCTGGATATTAGACCTCCACACACCCGTGTAAGGGGAATGCTAGTTTTATGGAACTAGAGCTCGTTGGAGAGGTGCCTTCTGCACAGGCCTCTTTCTCCCTCCGTGTTATGTATGGAACCCGTTCTCCAGGCTCTCTCCCGTGGTGCACAGTAAACTGCTTTCTCCTTCAGACAGGTGGACGGTACCAAAGCGCGTTTTCTCTCCACTCTTGCTGCATCGAGGCCGGTGCCTGGATATTAGACCTCCACACACCCGTGCAAGAGCAATGCTGCTTTCATTAAACTGGAGCTCGTTCGAGAGGTGCCTTCTGCACCGGCCTGTTTCTCCCTCCGTGTTATGTATGGAACCCGTTCCCCTGGCTCTCACCAGGCCTACACTGTAAACTGCTTTCTCCTTGAGAGAGGTGGACGGTAGCTAAAGCACGGTTCCTCTACACTGTTCTTCATTTGAGGGAGGTGCCTGGATATTAGACCTCCACACACCCGTGCAAGAGGAATGCTAGTTTTATGAAACTAGAGCTCGTTGGAGAGGTGCCTTCTGCACAGGCCTCTTTCCCCCTCCGTGTTATGTATGGAAGCCGTTCTCCAGGCCCCAGCGAAAGGCAGAACACTACTCCCCATGTGTTTCATCACGCTAGCACGGCAGCCCCACTTTTGCATGGAAGTCTAACAGCTAGTGTTCTAACTCGAAGAAACAACACTGTAGAGAAACCGTGCTTTAGCTACCGTCGACCTCTAGACGGAGGAAGCATTACACGGAGTGCCGTGGCTGAGAGCCTGGGGAACGGGTTCCATACGTGAAACCAAGGGAGAAATAGGTCCGGGCAGAAGGCACCTCTGGACTCAGCTCTTGCTACCTGAAGCTCACACTACTGCTCCATGTGTGCTTGGAATGCTATGTGCTCGACACTGACTGGGAAGAAACAAGCTTGTAAAGAATCCCAGCTGCAGCTCATTCGC
Source organism: Halichoerus grypus (assembly GCF_964656455.1). Taxonomy (NCBI): domain Eukaryota; kingdom Metazoa; phylum Chordata; class Mammalia; order Carnivora; family Phocidae; genus Halichoerus; species Halichoerus grypus. The sequence continues at coordinate 327,664 of NW_027555004.1, read as the reverse complement.
CTACCAGGCTACTAACACCAAGAATCAATGCTGCAGCGTTACTGCGCTTTAGCTAACATTGCCGTTCCTGAAGCCGCAGGAGTTGTATAGTGCTCGTGTATGAGAGACCGGGGAAAGGGTCCCATACGTGAAATGGAGTGAGAAACAGGCCGGTGCGGAAGGCAGCTCTCAACTCACCTCTTGTTTATGAGGCTAGTACCCTTGCCCCGGGTGTGCCTGCAGGCCATAAGCCAACCACCTAAGTCAAAGGAACAACTCTGTAGGGAATTCCTGCTTCGGCTAAAAGAGCCATGCCTCAGGGTGGACGCATTGTGTGGTGTGCATGCGTGAGTGCACAGCAAGTGAGTCCAAAACCATTTTCCTTGTGAGACCCAGGCGCCGGAAGAAGCCAGAACACGACTCCCCACTTGCTCCATGAAACTAGTACTGCGGCCCCACTTTTGAATGGAAGTCTAATAGCTAGCTTTCTAACTCGAAGAAACAGCACTGTAGAGAAACCGTGCTTTAGCTACCGTCGACCTCTCTGTGGGCGAAGCAGTTCAGGGTGTACTGTGGCTGAGAGCCTGGGGACGGTTTCAATATCGTAATATTGGGGGAGAGACAGGCCGGTACAGAAGGCAGCCCTCAACCCACATCATGGTTATGGGGCTAGTACCGTTGCCCAGGGTGTGTGTGCAGGCTTAAACAGAGCCACCTAACTCGAAGGAAAAACTCGGTTGAGAGCCTGTGCTTCAGGTAAAACAGCTGCTCCTGAGGGTGGAAGCATGTTGTTGTGTGCGTGCGTGAGAGCACTGCAAGGGCGTCCAAAGCTTTTTGCGAGTGAGACTCAGGCCCCAGCAAAAGGCAGAACACGACTCCCCATGTGTTTGACCAAGCTAGCACGGCAGCCCCACATTTGCATGGAAGTCTAATAGCTAGCGTTCTAACTCGAAGAAACTACACAGTAGAGAAACTGTGCTTTAGCTACTGTCGACCTCTCTGTGGGCGAAGCAGTTTAGGGTGTACTGTGGCTGAGAGCCTGGGGACATTTTCCATTTTGTAAAATCGGGGGAGAGACAGGCCGGTACAGAAGGCAGCTCTCAACTCACATCATGGTTATGGGGCTAGTACCGTTGCCCTGGGTGTGTGTGCAGGCTTAAAGACAGCCACCTAACTCGAAGGGAAAACATGGTAGAGGATCCGTGCTTCAGCTAAAACAGCCGCTCCTGAGGGTGGAAGCATCTGGTTGTGTGCGTGCGTGAGAGGACTGCAAGGGAGTCCAAAGTTTCTGCGAGTGAGACTCGGGCCCCAGCAAAAGGCAGAAGACGACTCCCCGTGTGTTTCATTTAGCTAGCACTGCGGCCCTACTTTTGCATGGAAGTCTAATCGCTAGCGTTCTCCCTGGAAGAAACAACACGGTAGAGAAACCGTGCTTTAGCTACCATCCACCTCTCTGAGGGAGGAAGCACTTTCCAGGCTACCGTGGGTGAGAGCCTGAGGAACGGGTTCCTTACGTGAAACCGAGGGAGAAGGAGTCCGGGCCAGAAGGCTCCTCTCGACTCGGCTCTTGTTACCTGAAGCTAACACTTCGGCTCCATGTGTGCACAGGAATGCTAAGGGCTCCACACTGATTTGGCAGAAAGAAGCCGGTCAAGAACCCCAGCTTCAGCTCATTCGCCTCTCCACAGGGTGGCAGCATTTTCAAGTCCGCTTGAGTGCAAACCTGGGGAAGGAGTCCCAGCAGAATTCGGAGCGAGAAATAAGCATGGGCAGAAGGCACCTATCCACTCAACTCTTGTTTTGGGAAACTCGATCGGCTCTCCCGTGTGTGCGTGGAGTCCTCAGTGCCATCCACGCAACGCAAAGGAACAGAACTGTAGAGAACCCGTGCCTCAGCAAAGATCGCCCTTCCTGAGCGTCAACTTCATCTATTGTGTGTTTTTGTGAAAGCATGAGAAATGGAACCTAAACGTAACTCGGAGTGAGAAGCAGGCCTGGAAGGAAGGCTGCTGTCGACTCACCTCTTGTTTGAGGAGATTAGCACTGCTGTACCCTGTGTGCCTGGATGCCTAGTTCCCAGGCTACTAACACCAAGAATCAATCCTATGGAGTGACTGCGCTTGAGTTAACATTGCCGTTCCTGAAGCAGGAGGAATTTGACACTGCTCGTGTACGAGAGACCGGGCAAAGGGTCCCAGACGTGAAATGGAGTGAGAAACAGGCCGGTGCGGAAGGCAGCTCTCAAGTCACCTCTGGTTTATGAGGCTAGTACCCTTGCCCCGGGGGTGCCTGCAGGCCTAAAGCCAACCACCTAACTCAAAGGAACAACTCTGTAGGGAATTCCTGCTTCGGCTAAAAGAGCCATGCCTCAGGGTGGACGCATTTTGCTGTGTGCATGCGTGAGCGCACTGCAAGTGAGTCCAAAACCATTTTCCTTGTGAGACCCAGGCCCCGGAAGAATCCGTACTCCAGGCTCTCTCCCGTGGTGCCCAGTGAACTGCTTTCTCCTTCAGAGAGGTGGACGGTAGCTAAAGCACGTTTTCTCTACACTGCCGTTCCTTCGAGTGAGGTGCCTGGATATTAGACCTCCACACACCCATGCAAGAGCAATGCTAGTTTTATGGAACTAGAGCTCGTTGGAGAGGTGCCTTCTGCACAGGCCTCTTTCTCCCTCCGTGTTATGTATGGAACCCGTTCTCCAGGCTCTCTCCCGTGGTGCCCAGTGAACTGCTTTCTCCTTCAGAGAGGTGGACGGTAGCTAAAGCACGTTTTCTCTACACTGCCGTTCCATCCAGTGAGGTGCCTGGATATTAGACCTCCACACACCCGTGCAAGAGCAATGCTAGGTTTATGGAACTAGAGCTCGTTGGAGAGGTGCCTTCTGCACAGGCCTCTTTCTCCCTCCGTGTTATGTATGCAACACGTTCCCCAGGCTCTCTCCCGTGGTACACAGTAAACTGCTTTATCCTTCAGACACGTGGAAGGTAGCCAAAGCGCGTTTTCTCTACACTCTTGCTGCATCGAGGCCGGTGCCGGGATATTAGACCTCCACACACCCGTGCAAGAGCAATGCTGCTTTCATTAAACTGGAGCTCGTTCGAGAGGTGCCTTCTGCACCGACCTGTTTCTCCCTCCGTGTTAGGTATGGAAACCGTTCCCCAGGCTCTCCCCCGTGGTACATCGTAAACTGCTTTCTCCTTCAGAGAGGTGGACGGTAGCTAAAGCACGGATCCTCTACACTGTTCTTCATTTGAGGGAGGTGCCTGGATATTAGACCTCCACACACCCGTGCAAGAGCAATGCTAGTTTTATGAAACTAGAGCTCGTTGCAGAGGTGCCTCCTGCACAGGCCTCTTTCTCCGTGTTATGTGTGGAACCCGTTCCCCAGGCTCTCTCCCGTGGTTCACAATAAACTGCTTCCTCCTTCAGAGAGGTGGACTGTAGCTAAAGCACATTTTCTCTACACTCTTGCTGCATCGAGGCCGGTGCCTGGATATTAGACCACCACACACCCGTGCAAGAGCAATGCTGCTTTCCTTAAACTGGAGCTCGTTCGAGAGGTGCCTTCTGCACCGGCCTGTTTCTCCCTCTGTGTTATGTATGGAACCCGTTTCCCAGGCTCTCACCCGTGGTACACGGTAAAGAGCTTTCTCCTTCAGAGATGTGGACGTTAGTTAAAGCAAGTTTTCTCTACACTCTTGCTCCTTCGAGGGAGGTGCCTGGATATTAGACCTCCACACACCCGTGCAAGAGCAATGCTGCTTTCATTAAACTGGAGCTCGTTCGAGAGGTGCCTTCTGCACTGGCCTGTTTCTCCCTCTGTGTTATGTATGGAAACCGTTCCCCAGGCGCTCACCCGTGGTACACCGTAAACTGCTTTCTCCTTCAGAGAGGTGGACGGTAGCTAAAGCACCGTTTCTCTACACTGTTCTTCATATGAGGGAGGTGCCTGGATATTAGACCTCCACACACCCGTGCAAGAGCAATGCTAGTTTTATGAAACTAGAGCTCATTGGAGAGGTGCCTTCTGCACAGGCTTCTTTCTCCCTCCGTGTTATGTATGGAACCCGTTCCCCAGGCTCTCTCCCGTGGTACACAGTAAACTGCTTTCTCCTTCAGAGAGGTGGACTGTAGCTAAAGCACATTTTCTCTACACTCTTGCTGCATCGAGGCCGGTGACTGGATATTAGAACTCCACACACCCGTGCAAGAGCAATGCTACTTTCATTAAAATAGAGCTCGTTCGAGAAGTGCCTTCTGCACCGGCCTGTCTCTCCCTCCGTGTTATGTATGCAACCCGTTCCCCAGGCTCTCACCCGTGGTACACGCTAAAGAGCTTTCTCCTTCAGAGATGTAGACGTTAGTTGAAGCAAGTTTTCTCTACACTCTTGCTACTTCGAAGGAGGTGCCTGGATATTAGACCTCCACACATCCGTGCAAAGAGAATGCTAGTTCATGAAACTAGAGCTCCTTCGAGAGGTGCCTTCTGCACCAGCATATTTCTCCCTCTGTGATAGGTATGGAACCCGTTCCCTAGGCTCTCACCAGGGCTACACTGTAAACTGCTTTAACCTTCAGAGAGGTGGACGGTAGCTAAAGCACGGTTTCTCTACCCTGTTCTTCATTTGAGGGAGGTGCCTGGATTTAGACCTCCACACACCCGTGCAAGAGCAATGCTAGTTTTATGGAACTAGAGCTCGTTGGAGAGGTGCCTTCTCCACAAGCCTGTTTCTCCCTCCGTGTTATGTATGCAACCCCTTCCCCAGGCTCTCTCCCGTGGTACACAGTAAACTGCTTTTTCCTTCAGACAGGTGGACGGTAGCCAAAGCGCGTTTTCTCTGCACTCTTGCTGCATCGAGGCCGGTGCCTGGATATTAGACCACCACACACCCGTGCAAGAGCAATGCTGCTTTCATTAAACTGGAGCTCGTTCGAGAGGTGCCTTCTGCACCGGCCTGTTTCTCCCTCCGTGTTATGTATGGGACCCTTTCCCCAGGCTCTCACCAGGCCTACACTGGAAACTGCTTTCTCCTTCAGAGAGGTAGACGGTAGCTAAAGCACGGATCCTCTACACTGTTCTTCATTTGAGGGAGGTGCCTGGATATTAGACCTCCACACACCCGTGTAAGGGGAATGCTAGTTTTATGGAACTAGAGCTCGTTGGAGAGGTGCCTTCTGCACAGGCCTCTTTCTCCCTCCGTGTTATGTATGGAACCCGTTCTCCAGGCTCTCTCCCGTGGTGCACAGTAAACTGCTTTCTCCTTCAGACAGGTGGACGGTACCAAAGCGCGTTTTCTCTCCACTCTTGCTGCATCGAGGCCGGTGCCTGGATATTAGACCTCCACACACCCGTGCAAGAGCAATGCTGCTTTCATTAAACTGGAGCTCGTTCGAGAGGTGCCTTCTGCACCGGCCTGTTTCTCCCTCCGTGTTATGTATGGAACCCGTTCCCCTGGCTCTCACCAGGCCTACACTGTAAACTGCTTTCTCCTTGAGAGAGGTGGACGGTAGCTAAAGCACGGTTCCTCTACACTGTTCTTCATTTGAGGGAGGTGCCTGGATATTAGACCTCCACACACCCGTGCAAGAGGAATGCTAGTTTTATGAAACTAGAGCTCGTTGGAGAGGTGCCTTCTGCACAGGCCTCTTTCCCCCTCCGTGTTATGTATGGAAGCCGTTCTCCAGGCCCCAGCGAAAGGCAGAACACTACTCCCCATGTGTTTCATCACGCTAGCACGGCAGCCCCACTTTTGCATGGAAGTCTAACAGCTAGTGTTCTAACTCGAAGAAACAACACTGTAGAGAAACCGTGCTTTAGCTACCGTCGACCTCTAGACGGAGGAAGCATTACACGGAGTGCCGTGGCTGAGAGCCTGGGGAACGGGTTCCATACGTGAAACCAAGGGAGAAATAGGTCCGGGCAGAAGGCACCTCTGGACTCAGCTCTTGCTACCTGAAGCTCACACTACTGCTCCATGTGTGCTTGGAATGCTATGTGCTCGACACTGACTGGGAAGAAACAAGCTTGTAAAGAATCCCAGCTGCAGCTCATTCGCCTACCAGGCTACTAACACCAAGAATCAATGCTGCAGCGTTACTGCGCTTTAGCTAACATTGCCGTTCCTGAAGCCGCAGGAGTTGTATAGTGCTCGTGTATGAGAGACCGGGGAAAGGGTCCCATACGTGAAATGGAGTGAGAAACAGGCCGGTGCGGAAGGCAGCTCTCAACTCACCTCTTGTTTATGAGGCTAGTACCCTTGCCCCGGGTGTGCCTGCAGGCCATAAGCCAACCACCTAAGTCAAAGGAACAACTCTGTAGGGAATTCCTGCTTCGGCTAAAAGAGCCATGCCTCAGGGTGGACGCATTGTGTGGTGTGCATGCGTGAGTGCACAGCAAGTGAGTCCAAAACCATTTTCCTTGTGAGACCCAGGCGCCGGAAGAAGCCAGAACACGACTCCCCACTTGCTCCATGAAACTAGTACTGCGGCCCCACTTTTGAATGGAAGTCTAATAGCTAGCTTTCTAACTCGAAGAAACAGCACTGTAGAGAAACCGTGCTTTAGCTACCGTCGACCTCTCTGTGGGCGAAGCAGTTCAGGGTGTACTGTGGCTGAGAGCCTGGGGACGGTTTCAATATCGTAATATCGGGGGAGAGACAGGCCGGTACAGAAGGCAGCCCTCAACCCACATCATGGTTATGGGGCTAGTACCGTTGCCCAGGGTGTGTGTGCAGGCTTAAACAGAGCCACCTAACTCGAAGGAAAAACTCGGTTGAGAGCCTGTGCTTCAGGTAAAACAGCTGCTCCTGAGGGTGGAAGCATGTTGTTGTGTGCGTGCGTGAGAGCACTGCAAGGGCGTCCAAAGCTTTTTGCGAGTGAGACTCAGGCCCCAGCAAAAGGCAGAACACGACTCCCCATGTGTTTGACCAAGCTAGCACGGCAGCCCCACATTTGCATGGAAGTCTAATAGCTAGCGTTCTAACTCGAAGAAACTACACAGTAGAGAAACTGTGCTTTAGCTACTGTCGACCTCTCTGTGGGCGAAGCAGTTTAGGGTGTACTGTGGCTGAGAGCCTGGGGACATTTTCCATTTTGTAAAATCGGGGGAGAGACAGGCCGGTACAGAAGGCAGCTCTCAACTCACATCATGGTTATGGGGCTAGTACCGTTGCCCTGGGTGTGTGTGCAGGCTTAAAGACAGCCACCTAACTCGAAGGGAAAACATGGTAGAGGATCCGTGCTTCAGCTAAAACAGCCGCTCCTGAGGGTGGAAGCATCTGGTTGTGTGCGTGCGTGAGAGGACTGCAAGGGAGTCCAAAGTTTCTGCGAGTGAGACTCGGGCCCCAGCAAAAGGCAGAAGACGACTCCCCGTGTGTTTCATTTAGCTAGCACTGCGGCCCTACTTTTGCATGGAAGTCTAATCGCTAGCGTTCTCCCTGGAAGAAACAACACGGTAGAGAAACCGTGCTTTAGCTACCATCCACCTCTCTGAGGGAGGAAGCACTTTCCAGGCTACCGTGGGTGAGAGCCTGAGGAACGGGTTCCTTACGTGAAACCGAGGGAGAAGGAGTCCGGGCCAGAAGGCTCCTCTCGACTCGGCTCTTGTTACCTGAAGCTAACACTTCGGCTCCATGTGTGCACAGGAATGCTAAGGGCTCCACACTGATTTGGCAGAAAGAAGCCGGTCAAGAACCCCAGCTTCAGCTCATTCGCCTCTCCACAGGGTGGCAGCATTTTCAAGTCCGCTTGAGTGCAAACCTGGGGAAGGAGTCCCAGCAGAATTCGGAGCGAGAAATAAGCATGGGCAGAAGGCACCTATCCACTCAACTCTTGTTTTGGGAAACTCGATCGGCTCTCCCGTGTGTGCGTGGAGTCCTCAGTGCCATCCACGCAACGCAAAGGAACAGAACTGTAGAGAACCCGTGCCTCAGCAAAGATCGCCCTTCCTGAGCGTCAACTTCATCTATTGTGTGTTTTTGTGAAAGCATGAGAAATGGAACCTAAACGTAACTCGGAGTGAGAAGCAGGCCTGGAAGGAAGGCTGCTGTCGACTCACCTCTTGTTTGAGGAGATTAGCACTGCTGTACCCTGTGTGCCTGGATGCCTAGTTCCCAGGCTACTAACACCAAGAATCAATCCTATGGAGTGACTGCGCTTGAGTTAACATTGCCGTTCCTGAAGCAGGAGGAATTTGACACTGCTCGTGTACGAGAGACCGGGCAAAGGGTCCCAGACGTGAAATGGAGTGAGAAACAGGCCGGTGCGGAAGGCAGCTCTCAAGTCACCTCTGGTTTATGAGGCTAGTACCCTTGCCCCGGGGGTGCCTGCAGGCCTAAAGCCAACCACCTAACTCAAAGGAACAACTCTGTAGGGAATTCCTGCTTCGGCTAAAAGAGCCATGCCTCAGGGTGGACGCATTTTGCTGTGTGCATGCGTGAGCGCACTGCAAGTGAGTCCAAAACCATTTTCCTTGTGAGACCCAGGCCCCGGAAGAATCCGTACTCCAGGCTCTCTCCCGTGGTGCCCAGTGAACTGCTTTCTCCTTCAGAGAGGTGGACGGTAGCTAAAGCACGTTTTCTCTACACTGCCGTTCCTTCGAGTGAGGTGCCTGGATATTAGACCTCCACACACCCATGCAAGAGCAATGCTAGTTTTATGGAACTAGAGCTCGTTGGAGAGGTGCCTTCTGCACAGGCCTCTTTCTCCCTCCGTGTTATGTATGGAACCCGTTCTCCAGGCTCTCTCCCGTGGTGCCCAGTGAACTGCTTTCTCCTTCAGAGAGGTGGACGGTAGCTAAAGCACGTTTTCTCTACACTGCCGTTCCATCCAGTGAGGTGCCTGGATATTAGACCTCCACACACCCGTGCAAGAGCAATGCTAGGTTTATGGAACTAGAGCTCGTTGGAGAGGTGCCTTCTGCACAGGCCTCTTTCTCCCTCCGTGTTATGTATGCAACACGTTCCCCAGGCTCTCTCCCGTGGTACACAGTAAACTGCTTTATCCTTCAGACACGTGGAAGGTAGCCAAAGCGCGTTTTCTCTACACTCTTGCTGCATCGAGGCCGGTGCCGGGATATTAGACCTCCACACACCCGTGCAAGAGCAATGCTGCTTTCATTAAACTGGAGCTCGTTCGAGAGGTGCCTTCTGCACCGACCTGTTTCTCCCTCCGTGTTAGGTATGGAAACCGTTCCCCAGGCTCTCCCCCGTGGTACATCGTAAACTGCTTTCTCCTTCAGAGAGGTGGACGGTAGCTAAAGCACGGATCCTCTACACTGTTCTTCATTTGAGGGAGGTGCCTGGATATTAGACCTCCACACACCCGTGCAAGAGCAATGCTAGTTTTATGAAACTAGAGCTCGTTGCAGAGGTGCCTCCTGCACAGGCCTCTTTCTCCGTGTTATGTGTGGAACCCGTTCCCCAGGCTCTCTCCCGTGGTTCACAATAAACTGCTTCCTCCTTCAGAGAGGTGGACTGTAGCTAAAGCACATTTTCTCTACACTCTTGCTGCATCGAGGCCGGTGCCTGGATATTAGACCACCACACACCCGTGCAAGAGCAATGCTGCTTTCCTTAAACTGGAGCTCGTTCGAGAGGTGCCTTCTGCACCGGCCTGTTTCTCCCTCTGTGTTATGTATGGAACCCGTTTCCCAGGCTCTCACCCGTGGTACACGGTAAAGAGCTTTCTCCTTCAGAGATGTGGACGTTAGTTAAAGCAAGTTTTCTCTACACTCTTGCTCCTTCGAGGGAGGTGCCTGGATATTAGACCTCCACACACCCGTGCAAGAGCAATGCTGCTTTCATTAAACTGGAGCTCGTTCGAGAGGTGCCTTCTGCACTGGCCTGTTTCTCCCTCTGTGTTATGTATGGAAACCGTTCCCCAGGCGCTCACCCGTGGTACACCGTAAACTGCTTTCTCCTTCAGAGAGGTGGACGGTAGCTAAAGCACCGTTTCTCTACACTGTTCTTCATATGAGGGAGGTGCCTGGATATTAGACCTCCACACACCCGTGCAAGAGCAATGCTAGTTTTATGAAACTAGAGCTCATTGGAGAGGTGCCTTCTGCACAGGCTTCTTTCTCCCTCCGTGTTATGTATGGAACCCGTTCCCCAGGCTCTCTCCCGTGGTACACAGTAAACTGCTTTCTCCTTCAGAGAGGTGGACTGTAGCTAAAGCACATTTTCTCTACACTCTTGCTGCATCGAGGCCGGTGACTGGATATTAGAACTCCACACACCCGTGCAAGAGCAATGCTACTTTCATTAAAATAGAGCTCGTTCGAGAAGTGCCTTCTGCACCGGCCTGTCTCTCCCTCCGTGTTATGTATGCAACCCGTTCCCCAGGCTCTCACCCGTGGTACACGCTAAAGAGCTTTCTCCTTCAGAGATGTAGACGTTAGTTGAAGCAAGTTTTCTCTACACTCTTGCTACTTCGAAGGAGGTGCCTGGATATTAGACCTCCACACATCCGTGCAAAGAGAATGCTAGTTCATGAAACTAGAGCTCCTTCGAGAGGTGCCTTCTGCACCAGCATATTTCTCCCTCTGTGATAGGTATGGAACCCGTTCCCTAGGCTCTCACCAGGGCTACACTGTAAACTGCTTTAACCTTCAGAGAGGTGGACGGTAGCTAAAGCACGGTTTCTCTACCCTGTTCTTCATTTGAGGGAGGTGCCTGGATTTAGACCTCCACACACCCGTGCAAGAGCAATGCTAGTTTTATGGAACTAGAGCTCGTTGGAGAGGTGCCTTCTCCACAAGCCTGTTTCTCCCTCCGTGTTATGTATGCAACCCCTTCCCCAGGCTCTCTCCCGTGGTACACAGTAAACTGCTTTTTCCTTCAGACAGGTGGACGGTAGCCAAAGCGCGTTTTCTCTGCACTCTTGCTGCATCGAGGCCGGTGCCTGGATATTAGACCACCACACACCCGTGCAAGAGCAATGCTGCTTTCATTAAACTGGAGCTCGTTCGAGAGGTGCCTTCTGCACCGGCCTGTTTCTCCCTCCGTGTTATGTATGGGACCCTTTCCCCAGGCTCTCACCAGGCCTACACTGGAAACTGCTTTCTCCTTCAGAGAGGTAGACGGTAGCTAAAGCACGGATCCTCTACACTGTTCTTCATTTGAGGGAGGTGCCTGGATATTAGACCTCCACACACCCGTGTAAGGGGAATGCTAGTTTTATGGAACTAGAGTTCGTTGGAGAGGTGCCTTCTGCACAGGCCTCTTTCTCCCTCCGTGTTATGTATGGAACCCGTTCTCCAGGCTCTCTCCCGTGGTGCACAGTAAACTGCTTTCTCCTTCAGACAGGTGGACGGTACCAAAGCGCGTTTTCTCTCCACTCTTGCTGCATCGAGGCCGGTGCCTGGATATTAGACCTCCACACACCCGTGCAAGAGCAATGCTGCTTTCATTAAACTGGAGCTCGTTCGAGAGGTGCCTTCTGCACCGGCCTGTTTCTCCCTCCGTGTTATGTATGGAACCCGTTCCCCTGGCTCTCACCAGGCCTACACTGTAAACTGCTTTCTCCTTGAGAGAGGTGGACGGTAGCTAAAGCACGGTTCCTCTACACTGTTCTTCATTTGAGGGAGGTGCCTGGATATTAGACCTCCACACACCCGTGCAAGAGGAATGCTAGTTTTATGAAACTAGAGCTCGTTGGAGAGGTGCCTTCTGCACAGGCCTCTTTCCCCCTCCGTGTTATGTATGGAAGCCGTTCTCCAGGCCCCAGCGAAAGGCAGAACACTACTCCCCATGTGTTTCATCACGCTAGCACGGCAGCCCCACTTTTGCATGGAAGTCTAACAGCTAGTGTTCTAACTCGAAGAAACAACACTGTAGAGAAACCGTGCTTTAGCTACCGTCGACCTCTAGACGGAGGAAGCATTACACGGAGTGCCGTGGCTGAGAGCCTGGGGAACGGGTTCCATACGTGAAACCAAGGGAGAAATAGGTCCGGGCAGAAGGCACCTCTGGACTCAGCTCTTGCTACCTGAAGCTCACACTACTGCTCCATGTGTGCTTGGAATGCTATGTGCTCGACACTGACTGGGAAGAAACAAGCTTGTAAAGAATCCCAGCTGCAGCTCATTCGCCTACCAGGCTACTAACACCAAGAATCAATGCTGCAGCGTTACTGCGCTTTAGCTAACATTGCCGTTCCTGAAGCCGCAGGAGTTGTATAGTGCTCGTGTATGAGAGACCGGGGAAAGGGTCCCATACGTGAAATGGAGTGAGAAACAGGCCGGTGCGGAAGGCAGCTCTCAACTCACCTCTTGTTTATGAGGCTAGTACCCTTGCCCCGGGTGTGCCTGCAGGCCATAAGCCAACCACCTAAGTCAAAGGAACAACTCTGTAGGGAATTCCTGCTTCGGCTAAAAGAGCCATGCCTCAGGGTGGACGCATTGTGTGGTGTGCATGCGTGAGTGCACAGCAAGTGAGTCCAAAACCATTTTCCTTGTGAGACCCAGGCGCCGGAAGAAGCCAGAACACGACTCCCCACTTGCTCCATGAAACTAGTACTGCGGCCCCACTTTTGAATGGAAGTCTAATAGCTAGCTTTCTAACTCGAAGAAACAGCACTGTAGAGAAACCGTGCTTTAGCTACCGTCGACCTCTCTGTGGGCGAAGCAGTTCAGGGTGTACTGTGGCTGAGAGCCTGGGGACGGTTTCAATATCGTAATATCGGGGGAGAGACAGGCCGGTACAGAAGGCAGCCCTCAACCCACATCATGGTTATGGGGCTAGTACCGTTGCCCAGGGTGTGTGTACAGGCTTAAACAGAGCCACCTAACTCGAAGGAAAAACTCGGTTGAGAGCCTGTGCTTCAGGTAAAACAGCTGCTCCTGAGGGTGGAAGCATGTTGTTGTGTGCGTGCGTGAGAGCACTGCAAGGGCGTCCAAAGCTTTTTGCGAGTGAGACTCAGGCCCCAGCGAAAGGCAGAACACGACTCCCCATGTGTTTGACCAAGCTAGCACGGCAGCCCCACATTTGCATGGAAGTCTAATAGCTAGCGTTCTAACTCGAAGAAACTACACAGTAGAGAAACTGTGCTTTAGCTACTGTCGACCTCTCTGTGGGCGAAGCAGTTTAGGGTGTACTGTGGCTGAGAGCCTGGGGACATTTTCCATTTTGTAAAATCGGGGGAGAGACAGGCCGGTACAGAAGGCAGCTCTCAACTCACATCATGGTTATGGGGCTAGTACCGTTGCCCTGGGTGTGTGTGCAGGCTTAAAGACAGCCACCTAACTCGAAGGGAAAACATGGTAGAGGATCCGTGCTTCAGCTAAAACAGCCGCTCCTGAGGGTGGAAGCATCTGGTTGTGTGCATGCGTGAGAGGACTGCAAGGGAGTCGAAAGTTTCTGCGAGTGAGACTCGGGCCCCATCAAAAGGCAGAAGACGACTCCCCGTGTGTTTCATTTAGCTAGCACTGCGGCCCTACTTTTGCATGGAAGTCTAATCGCTAGCGTTCTCCCTGGAAGAAACAACACGGTAGAGAAACCGTGCTTTAGCTACCATCCACCTCTCTGAGGGAGGAAGCACTTTCCAGGCTACCGTGGGTGAGAGCCTGAGGAACGGGTTCCTTACGTGAAACTGAGGGAGAAGGAGTCCGGGCCAGAAGGCTCCTCTCGACTCGGCTCTTGTTACCTGAAGCTAACACTTCGGCTCCATGTGTGCACAGGAATGCTAAGGGCTCCACACTGATTTGGCAGAAAGAAGCCGGTCAAGAACCCCAGCTTCAGCTCATTCGCCTCTCCACAGGGTGGCAGCATTTTCAAGTCCGCTTGAGTGCAAACCTGGGGAAGGAGTCCCAGCAGAATTCGGAGCGAGAAATAAGCATGGGCAGAAGGCACCTATCCACTCAACTCTTGTTTCGGGAAACTCGATCGGCTCTCCCGTGTGTGCGTGGAGTCCTCAGTGCCATCCACGCAACGCAAAGGAACAGAACTGTAGAGAACCCGTGCCTCAGCAAAGATCGCCCTTCCTGAGCGTCAACTTCATCTATTGTGTGTTTTTGTGAAAGCATGAGAAATGGAACCTAAACGTAACTCGGAGTGAGAAGCAGGCCTGGAAGGAAGGCTGCTGTCGACTCACCTCTTGTTTGAGGAGATTAGCACTGCTGTACCCTGTGTGCCTGGATGCCTAGTTCCCAGGCTACTAACACCAAGAATCAATCCTATGGAGTGACTGCGCTTGAGTTAACATTGCCGTTCCTGAAGCAGGAGGAATTTGACACTGCTCGTGTACGAGAGACCGGGCAAAGGGTCCCAGACGTGAAATGGAGTGAGAAACAGGCCGGTGCGGAAGGCAGCTCTCAAGTCACCTCTGGTTTATGAGGCTAGTACCCTTGCCCCGGGGGTGCCTGCAGGCCTAAAGCCAACCACCTAACTCAAAGGAACAACTCTGTAGGGAATTCCTGCTTCGGCTAAAAGAGCCATGCCTCAGGGTGGACGCATTTTGCTGTGTGCATGCGTGAGCGCACTGCAAGTGAGTCCAAAACCATTTTCCTTGTGAGACCCAGGCCTCGGAAGAATCCGTACTCCAGGCTCTCTCCCGTGGTGCCCAGTGAACTGCTTTCTCCTTCAGAGAGGTGGACGGTAGCTAAAGCACGTTTTCTCTACACTGCCGTTCCTTCGAGTGAGGTGCCTGGATATTAGACCTCCACACACCCGTGCAAGAGCAATGCTAGTTTTATGGAACTAGAGCTCGTTGGAGAGGTGCCTTCTGCACAGGCCTCTTTCTCCCTCCGTGTTATGTATGGAACCCGTTCTCCAGGCTCTCTCCCGTGGTGCCCAGTGAACTGCTTTCTCCTTCAGAGAGGTGGACGGTAGCTAAAGCACGTTTTCTCTACACTGCCGTTCCATCCAGTGAGGTGCCTGGATATTAGACCTCCACACACCCGTGCAAGAGCAATGCTAGGTTTATGGAACTAGAGCTCGTTGGAGAGGTGCCTTCTGCACAGGCCTCTTTCTCCCTCCGTGTTATGTATGCAACACGTTCCCCAGGCTCTCTCCCGTGGTACACAGTAAACTGCTTTCTCCTTCAGACACGTGGAAGGTAGCCAAAGCGCGTTTTCTCTACACTCTTGCTGCATCGAGGCCGGTGCCGGGATATTAGACCTCCACACACCCGTGCAAGAGCAATGCTGCTTTCATTAAACTGGAGCTCGTTCGAGAGGTGCCTTCTGCACCGACCTGTTTCTCCCTCCGTGTTAGGTATGGAAACCGTTCCCCAGGCTCTCCCCCGTGGTACACCGTAAACTGCTTTCTCCTTCAGAGAGGTGGACGGTAGCTAAAGCACGGATCCTCTACACTGTTCTTCATTTGAGGGAGGTGCCTGGATATTAGACCTCCACACACCCGTGCAAGAGCAATGCTAGTTTTATGAAACTAGAGCTCGTTGCAGAGGTGCCTCCTGCACAGGCCTCTTTCTCCGTGTTATGTGTGGAACCCGTTCCCCAGGCTCTCTCCCGTGGTTCACAATAAACTGCTTCCTCCTTCAGAGAGGTGGACTGTAGCTAAAGCACATTTTCTCTACACTCTTGCTGCATCGAGGCCGGTGCCTGGATATTAGACCACCACACACCCGTGCAAGAGCAATGCTGCTTTCCTTAAACTGGAGCTCGTTCGAGAGGTGCCTTCTGCACCGGCCTGTTTCTCCCTCTGTGTTATGTATGGAACCCGTTTCCCAGGCTCTCACCCGTGGTACACGGTAAAGAGCTTTCTCCTTCAGAGATGTGGACGTTAGTTAAAGCAAGTTTTCTCTACACTCTTGCTCCTTCGAGGGAGGTGCCTGGATATTAGACCTCCACACACCCGTGCAAGAGCAATGCTGCTTTCATTAAACTGGAGCTCGTTCGAGAGGTGCCTTCTGCACTGGCCTGTTTCTCCCTCTGTGTTATGTATGGAAACCGTTCCCCAGGCGCTCACCCGTGGTACACCGTAAACTGCTTTCTCCTTCAGAGAGGTGGACGGTAGCTAAAGCACCGTTTCTCTACACTGTTCTTCATATGAGGGAGGTGCCTGGATATTAGACCTCCACACACCCGTGCAAGAGCAATGCTAGTTTTATGAAACTAGAGCTCATTGGAGAGGTGCCTTCTGCACAGGCTTCTTTCTCCCTCCGTGTTATGTATGGAACCCGTTCCCCAGGCTCTCTCCCGTGGTACACAGTAAACTGCTTTCTCCTTCAGAGAGGTGGACTGTAGCTAAAGCACATTTTCTCTACACTCTTGCTGCATCGAGGCCGGTGACTGGATATTAGAACTCCACACACCCGTGCAAGAGCAATGCTACTTTCATTAAAATAGAGCTCGTTCGAGAAGTGCCTTCTGCACCGGCCTGTCTCTCCCTCCGTGTTATGTATGCAACCCGTTCCCCAGGCTCTCACCCGTGGTACACGCTAAAGAGCTTTCTCCTTCAGAGATGTGGACGTTAGTTGAAGCTAGTTTTCTCTACACTCTTGCTACTTCGAAGGAGGTGCCTGGATATTAGACCTCCACACACCCGTGCAAAGAGAATGCTAGTTCATGAAACTAGAGCTCCTTCGAGAGGTGCCTTCTGCACCAGCATATTTCTCCCTCTGTGTTAGGTATGGAACCCGTTCCCCAGGCTCTCACCAGGGCTACACTGTAAACTGCTTTAACCTTCAGAGAGGTGGACGGTAGCTAAAGCACGGTTTCTCTACCCTGTTCTTCATTTGAGGGAGGTGCCTGGATTTAGACCTCCACACACCCGTGCAAGAGCAATGGTAGTTTTATGGAACTAGAGCTCGTTGGAGAGGTGCCTTCTGCACAAGCCTGTTTCTCCCTCCGTGTTATGCATGCAACCCCTTCCCCAGGCTCTCTCCCGTGGTACACAGTAAACTGCTTTCTCCTTCAGACAGGTGGACGGTAGCCAAAGCGCGTTTTCTCTGCACTCTTGCTGCATCGAGGCCGGTGCCTGGATATTAGACCACCACACACCCGTGCAAGAGCAATGCTGCTTTCATTAAACTGGAGCTCGTTCGAGAGGTGCCTTCTGCACCGGCCTGTTTCTCCCTCCGTGTTATGTATGGGACCCTTTCCCCAGGCTCTCACCAGGCCTACACTGGAAACTTTCTCCTTCAGAGAGGTAGACGGTAGCTAAAGCACGGATCCTCTACACTGTTCTTCATTTGAGGGAGGTGCCTGGATATTAGACCTCCACACACCCGTGTAAGGGGAATGCTAGTTTTATGGAACTAGAGCTCGTTGGAGAGGTGCCTTCTGCACAGGCCTCTTTCTCCCTCCGTGTTATGTATGGAACCCGTTCTCCAGGCTCTCTCCCGTGGTGCACAGTAAACTGCTTTCTCCTTCAGACAGGTGGACGGTACCAAAGCGCGTTTTCTCTCCACTCTTGCTGCATCGAGGCCGGTGCCTGGATATTAGACCTCCACGCACCCGTGCAAGAGCAATGCTGCTTTCATTAAACTGGAGCTCGTTCGAGAGGTGCCTTCTGCACCGGCCTGTTTCTCCCTCCGTGTTATGTATGGAACCCGTTCCCCTGGCTCTCACCAGGCCTACACTGTAAACTGCTTTCTCCTTGAGAGAGGTGGACGGTAGCTAAAGCACGGTTCCTCTACACTGTTCTTCATTTGAGGGAGGTGCCTGGATATTAGACCTCCACACACCCGTGCAAGAGGAATGCTAGTTTTATGAAACTAGAGCTCGTTGGAGAGGTGCCTTCTGCACAGGCCTCTTTCCCCCTCCGTGTTATGTATGGAAGCCGTTCTCCAGGCCCCAGCGAAAGGCAGAACACTACTCCCCATGTGTTTCATCACGCTAGCACGGCAGCCCCACTTTTGCATGGAAGTCTAACAGCTAGTGTTCTAACTCGAAGAAACAACACTGTAGAGAAACCGTGCTTTAGCTACCGTCGACCTCTAGACGGAGGAAGCATTACACGGAGTGCCGTGGCTGAGAGCCTGGGGAACGGGTTCCATACGTGAAACCAAGGGAGAAATAGGTCCGGGCAGAAGGCACCTCTGGACTCAGCTCTTGCTACCTGAAGCTCACACTACTGCTCCATGTGTGCTTGGAATGCTATGTGCTCGACACTGACTGGGAAGAAACAAGCTTGTAAAGAATCCCAGCTGCAGCTCATTCGCCTACCAGGCTACTAACACCAAGAATCAATGCTGCAGCGTTACTGCGCTTTAGCTAACATTGCCGTTCCTGAAGCCGCAGGAGTTGTATAGTGCTCGTGTATGAGAGACCGGGGAAAGGGTCCCATACGTGAAATGGAGTGAGAAACAGGCCGGTGCGGAAGGCAGCTCTCAACTCACCTCTTGTTTATGAGGCTAGTACCCTTGCCCCGGGTGTGCCTGCAGGCCATAAGCCAACCACCTAAGTCAAAGGAACAACTCTGTAGGGAACTCCTGCTTCGGCTAAAAGAGCCATGCCTCAGGGTGGACGCATTGTGTGGTGTGCATGCGTGAGTGCACAGCAAGTGAGTCCAAAACCATTTTCCTTGTGAGACCCAGGCGCCGGAAGAAGCCAGAACACGACTCCCCACTTGCTCCATGAAACTAGTACTGCGGCCCCACTTTTGAATGGAAGTCTAATAGCTAGCTTTCTAACTCGAAGAAACAGCACTGTAGAGAAACCGTGCTTTAGCTACCGTCGACCTCTCTGTGGGCGAAGCAGTTCAGGGTGTACTGTGGCTGAGAGCCTGGGGACGGTTTCAATATCGTAATATCGGGGGAGAGACAGGCCGGTACAGAAGGCAGCCCTCAACCCACATCATGGTTATGGGGCTAGTACCGTTGCCCAGGGTGTGTGTGCAGGCTTAAACAGAGCCACCTAACTCGAAGGAAAAACTCGGTTGAGAGCCTGTGCTTCAGGTAAAACAGCTGCTCCTGAGGGTGGAAGCATGTTGTTGTGTGCGTGCGTGAGAGCACTGCAAGGGCGTCCAAAGCTTTTTGCGAGTGAGACTCAGGCCCCAGCGAAAGGCAGAACACGACTCCCCATGTGTTTGACCAAGCTAGCACGGCAGCCCCACATTTGCATGGAAGTCTAATCGCTAGCGTTCTAACTCGAAGAAACTACACAGTAGAGAAACTGTGCTTTAGCTACTGTCGACCTCTCTGTGGGCGAAGCAGTTTAGGGTGTACTGTGGCTGAGAGCCTGGGGACATTTTCCATTTTGTAAAATCGGGGGAGAGACAGGCCGGTACAGAAGGCAGCTCTCAACTCACATCATGGTTATGGGGCTAGTACCGTTGCCCTGGGTGTGTGTGCAGGCTTAAAGACAGCCACCTAACTCGAAGGGAAAACATGGTAGAGGATCCGTGCTTCAGCTAAAACAGCCGCTCCTGAGGGTGGAAGCATCTGGTTGTGTGCGTGCGTGAGAGGACTGCAAGGGAGTCCAAAGTTTCTGCGAGTGAGACTCGGGCCCCAGCAAAAGGCAGAAGACGACTCCCCGTGTGTTTCATTTAGCTAGCACTGCGGCCCTACTTTTGCATGGAAGTCTAATCGCTAGCGTTCTCCCTGGAAGAAACAACACGGTAGAGAAACCGTGCTTTAGCTACCATCCACCTCTCTGAGGGAGGAAGCACTTTCCAGGCTACCGTGGGTGAGAGCCTGAGGAACGGGTTCCTTACGTGAAACCGAGGGAGAAGGAGTCCGGGCCAGAAGGCTCCTCTCGACTCGGCTCTTGTTACCTGAAGCTAACACTTCGGCTCCATGTGTGCACAGGAATGCTAAGGGCTCCACACTGATTTGGCAGAAAGAAGCCGGTCAAGAACCCCAGCTTCAGCTCATTCGCCTCTCCACAGGGTGGCAGCATTTTCAAGTCCGCTTGAGTGCAAACCTGGGGAAGGAGTCCCAGCAGAATTCGGAGCGAGAAATAAGCATGGGCAGAAGGCACCTATCCACTCAACTCTTGTTTCGGGAAACTCGATCGGCTCTCCCGTGTGTGCGTGGAGTCCTCAGTGCCATCCACGCAACGCAAAGGAACAGAACTGTAGAGAACCCGTGCCTCAGCAAAGATCGCCCTTCCTGAGCGTCAACTTCATCTATATTGTGTGTTCCTGTGAAAGCATGAGAAATGGAACCTAAACGTAACTCGGAGTGAGAAGCAGGCCTGGAAGGAAGGCTGCTGTCGACTCACCTCTTGTTTGAGGAGATTAGCACTGCTGTACCCTGTGTGCCTGGATGCCTAGTTCCCAGGCTACTAACACCAAGAATCAATCCTATGGAGTGACTGCGCTTGAGTTAACATTGCCGTTCCTGAAGCAGGAGGAATTTGACACTGCTCGTGTACGAGAGACCGGGCAAAGGGTCCCAGACGTGAAATGGAGTGAGAAACAGGCCGGTGCGGAAGGCAGCTCTCAAGTCACCTCTGGTTTATGAGGCTAGTACCCTTGCCCCGGGGGTGCCTGCAGGCCTAAAGCCAACCACCTAACTCAAAGGAACAACTCTGTAGGGAATTCCTGCTTCGGCTAAAAGAGCCATGCCTCAGGGTGGACGCATTTTGCTGTGTGCATGCGTGAGCGCACTGCAAGTGAGTCCAAAACCATTTTCCTTGTGAGACCCAGGCCCCGGAAGAATCCGTACTCCAGGCTCTCTCCCGTGGTGCCCAGTGAACTGCTTTCTCCTTCAGAGAGGTGGACGGTAGCTAAAGCACGTTTTCTCTACACTGCCGTTCCTTCGAGTGAGGTGCCTGGATATTAGACCTCCACACACCCGTGCAAGAGCAATGCTAGTTTTATGGAACTAGAGCTCGTTGGAGAGGTGCCTTCTGCACAGGCCTCTTTCTCCCTCCGTGTTATGTATGGAACCCGTTCTCCAGGCTCTCTCCCGTGGTGCCCAGTGAACTGCTTTCTCCTTCAGAGAGGTGGACGGTAGCTAAAGCACGTTTTCTCTACACTGCCGTTCCATCCAGTGAGGTGCCTGGATATTAGACCTCCACACACCCGTGCAAGAGCAATGCTAGGTTTATGGAACTAGAGCTCGTTGGAGAGGTGCCTTCTGCACAGGCCTCTTTCTCCCTCCGTGTTATGTATGCAACACGTTCCCCAGGCTCTCTCCCGTGGTACACAGTAAACTGCTTTCTCCTTCAGACACGTGGAAGGTAGCCAAAGCGCGTTTTCTCTACACTCTTGCTGCATCGAGGCCGGTGCCGGGATATTAGACCTCCACACACCCGTGCAAGAGCAATGCTGCTTTCATTAAACTGGAGCTCGTTCGAGAGGTGCCTTCTGCACCGACCTGTTTCTCCCTCCGTGTTAGGTATGGAAACCGTTCCCCAGGCTCTCCCCCGTGGTACACCGTAAACTGCTTTCTCCTTCAGAGAGGTGGACGGTAGCTAAAGCACGGATCCTCTACACTGTTCTTCATTTGAGGGAGGTGCCTGGATATTAGACCTCCACACACCCGTGCAAGAGCAATGCTAGTTTTATGAAACTAGAGCTCGTTGCAGAGGTGCCTCCTGCACAGGCCTCTTTCTCCGTGTTATGTGTGGAACCCGTTCCCCAGGCTCTCTCCCGTGGTTCACAATAAACTGCTTCCTCCTTCAGAGAGGTGGACTGTAGCTAAAGCACATTTTCTCTACACTCTTGCTGCATCGAGGCCGGTGCCTGGATATTAGACCACCACACACCCGTGCAAGAGCAATGCTGCTTTCCTTAAACTGGAGCTCGTTCGAGAGGTGCCTTCTGCACCGGCCTGTTTCTCCCTCTGTGTTATGTATGGAACCCGTTTCCCAGGCTCTCACCCGTGGTACACGGTAAAGAGCTTTCTCCTTCAGAGATGTGGACGTTAGTTAAAGCAAGTTTTCTCTACACTCTTGCTCCTTCGAGGGAGGTGCCTGGATATTAGACCTCCACACACCCGTGCAAGAGCAATGCTGCTTTCATTAAACTGGAGCTCGTTCGAGAGGTGCCTTCTGCACTGGCCTGTTTCTCCCTCTGTGTTATGTATGGAAACCGTTCCCCAGGCGCTCACCCGTGGTACACCGTAAACTGCTTTCTCCTTCAGAGAGGTGGACGGTAGCTAAAGCACCGTTTCTCTACACTGTTCTTCATATGAGGGAGGTGCCTGGATATTAGACCTCCACACACCCGTGCAAGAGCAATGCTAGTTTTATGAAACTAGAGCTCATTGGAGAGGTGCCTTCTGCACAGGCTTCTTTCTCCCTCCGTGTTATGTATGGAACCCGTTCCCCAGGCTCTCTCCCGTGGTACACAGTAAACTGCTTTCTCCTTCAGAGAGGTGGACTGTAGCTAAAGCACATTTTCTCTACACTCTTGCTGCATCGAGGCCGGTGACTGGATATTAGAACTCCACACACCCGTGCAAGAGCAATGCTACTTTCATTAAAATAGAGCTCGTTCGAGAAGTGCCTTCTGCACCGGCCTGTCTCTCCCTCCGTGTTATGTATGCAACCCGTTCCCCAGGCTCTCACCCGTGGTACACGCTAAAGAGCTTTCTCCTTCAGAGATGTGGACGTTAGTTGAAGCTAGTTTTCTCTACACTCTTGCTACTTCGAAGGAGGTGCCTGGATATTAGACCTCCACACACCCGTGCAAAGAGAATGCTAGTTCATGAAACTAGAGCTCCTTCGAGAGGTGCCTTCTGCACCAGCATATTTCTCCCTCTGTGTTAGGTATGGAACCCGTTCCCCAGGCTCTCACCAGGGCTACACTGTAAACTGCTTTAACCTTCAGAGAGGTGGACGGTAGCTAAAGCACGGTTTCTCTACCCTGTTCTTCATTTGAGGGAGGTGCCTGGATTTAGACCTCCACACACCCGTGCAAGAGCAATGGTAGTTTTATGGAACTAGAGCTCGTTGGAGAGGTGCCTTCTGCACAAGCCTGTTTCTCCCTCCGTGTTATGCATGCAACCCCTTCCCCAGGCTCTCTCCCGTGGTACACAGTAAACTGCTTTCTCCTTCAGACAGGTGGACGGTAGCCAAAGCGCGTTTTCTCTGCACTCTTGCTGCATCGAGGCCGGTGCCTGGATATTAGACCACCACACACCCGTGCAAGAGCAATGCTGCTTTCATTAAACTGGAGCTCGTTCGAGAGGTGCCTTCTGCACCGGCCTGTTTCTCCCTCCGTGTTATGTATGGGACCCTTTCCCCAGGCTCTCACCAGGCCTACACTGGAAACTTTCTCCTTCAGAGAGGTAGACGGTAGCTAAAGCACGGATCCTCTACACTGTTCTTCATTTGAGGGAGGTGCCTGGATATTAGACCTCCACACACCCGTGTAAGGGGAATGCTAGTTTTATGGAACTAGAGCTCGTTGGAGAGGTGCCTTCTGCACAGGCCTCTTTCTCCCTCCGTGTTATGTATGGAACCCGTTCTCCAGGCTCTCTCCCGTGGTGCACAGTAAACTGCTTTCTCCTTCAGACAGGTGGACGGTACCAAAGCGCGTTTTCTCTCCACTCTTGCTGCATCGAGGCCGGTGCCTGGATATTAGACCTCCACGCACCCGTGCAAGAGCAATGCTGCTTTCATTAAACTGGAGCTCGTTCGAGAGGTGCCTTCTGCACCGGCCTGTTTCTCCCTCCGTGTTATGTATGGAACCCGTTCCCCTGGCTCTCACCAGGCCTACACTGTAAACTGCTTTCTCCTTGAGAGAGGTGGACGGTAGCTAAAGCACGGTTCCTCTACACTGTTCTTCATTTGAGGGAGGTGCCTGGATATTAGACCTCCACACACCCGTGCAAGAGGAATGCTAGTTTTATGAAACTAGAGCTCGTTGGAGAGGTGCCTTCTGCACAGGCCTCTTTCCCCCTCCGTGTTATGTATGGAAGCCGTTCTCCAGGCCCCAGCGAAAGGCAGAACACTACTCCCCATGTGTTTCATCACGCTAGCACGGCAGCCCCACTTTTGCATGGAAGTCTAACAGCTAGTGTTCTAACTCGAAGAAACAACACTGTAGAGAAACCGTGCTTTAGCTACCGTCGACCTCTAGACGGAGGAAGCATTACACGGAGTGCCGTGGCTGAGAGCCTGGGGAACGGGTTCCATACGTGAAACCAAGGGAGAAATAGGTCCGGGCAGAAGGCACCTCTGGACTCAGCTCTTGCTACCTGAAGCTCACACTACTGCTCCATGTGTGCTTGGAATGCTATGTGCTCGACACTGACTGGGAAGAAACAAGCTTGTAAAGAATCCCAGCTGCAGCTCATTCGCCTACCAGGCTACTAACACCAAGAATCAATGCTGCAGCGTTACTGCGCTTTAGCTAACATTGCCGTTCCTGAAGCCGCAGGAGTTGTATAGTGCTCGTGTATGAGAGACCGGGGAAAGGGTCCCATACGTGAAATGGAGTGAGAAACAGGCCGGTGCGGAAGGCAGCTCTCAACTCACCTCTTGTTTATGAGGCTAGTACCCTTGCCCCGGGTGTGCCTGCAGGCCATAAGCCAACCACCTAAGTCAAAGGAACAACTCTGTAGGGAACTCCTGCTTCGGCTAAAAGAGCCATGCCTCAGGGTGGACGCATTGTGTGGTGTGCATGCGTGAGTGCACAGCAAGTGAGTCCAAAACCATTTTCCTTGTGAGACCCAGGCGCCGGAAGAAGCCAGAACACGACTCCCCACTTGCTCCATGAAACTAGTACTGCGGCCCCACTTTTGAATGGAAGTCTAATAGCTAGCTTTCTAACTCGAAGAAACAGCACTGTAGAGAAACCGTGCTTTAGCTACCGTCGACCTCTCTGTGGGCGAAGCAGTTCAGGGTGTACTGTGGCTGAGAGCCTGGGGACGGTTTCAATATCGTAATATCGGGGGAGAGACAGGCCGGTACAGAAGGCAGCCCTCAACCCACATCATGGTTATGGGGCTAGTACCGTTGCCCAGGGTGTGTGTGCAGGCTTAAACAGAGCCACCTAACTCGAAGGAAAAACTCGGTTGAGAGCCTGTGCTTCAGGTAAAACAGCTGCTCCTGAGGGTGGAAGCATGTTGTTGTGTGCGTGCGTGAGAGCACTGCAAGGGCGTCCAAAGCTTTTTGCGAGTGAGACTCAGGCCCCAGCGAAAGGCAGAACACGACTCCCCATGTGTTTGACCAAGCTAGCACGGCAGCCCCACATTTGCATGGAAGTCTAATCGCTAGCGTTCTAACTCGAAGAAACTACACAGTAGAGAAACTGTGCTTTAGCTACTGTCGACCTCTCTGTGGGCGAAGCAGTTTAGGGTGTACTGTGGCTGAGAGCCTGGGGACATTTTCCATTTTGTAAAATCGGGGGAGAGACAGGCCGGTACAGAAGGCAGCTCTCAACTCACATCATGGTTATGGGGCTAGTACCGTTGCCCTGGGTGTGTGTGCAGGCTTAAAGACAGCCACCTAACTCGAAGGGAAAACATGGTAGAGGATCCGTGCTTCAGCTAAAACAGCCGCTCCTGAGGGTGGAAGCATCTGGTTGTGTGCGTGCGTGAGAGGACTGCAAGGGAGTCCAAAGTTTCTGCGAGTGAGACTCGGGCCCCAGCAAAAGGCAGAAGACGACTCCCCGTGTGTTTCATTTAGCTAGCACTGCGGCCCTACTTTTGCATGGAAGTCTAATCGCTAGCGTTCTCCCTGGAAGAAACAACACGGTAGAGAAACCGTGCTTTAGCTACCATCCACCTCTCTGAGGGAGGAAGCACTTTCCAGGCTACCGTGGGTGAGAGCCTGAGGAACGGGTTCCTTACGTGAAACCGAGGGAGAAGGAGTCCGGGCCAGAAGGCTCCTCTCGACTCGGCTCTTGTTACCTGAAGCTAACACTTCGGCTCCATGTGTGCACAGGAATGCTAAGGGCTCCACACTGATTTGGCAGAAAGAAGCCGGTCAAGAACCCCAGCTTCAGCTCATTCGCCTCTCCACAGGGTGGCAGCATTTTCAAGTCCGCTTGAGTGCAAACCTGGGGAAGGAGTCCCAGCAGAATTCGGAGCGAGAAATAAGCATGGGCAGAAGGCACCTATCCACTCAACTCTTGTTTCGGGAAACTCGATCGGCTCTCCCGTGTGTGCGTGGAGTCCTCAGTGCCATCCACGCAACGCAAAGGAACAGAACTGTAGAGAACCCGTGCCTCAGCAAAGATCGCCCTTCCTGAGCGTCAACTTCATCTATATTGTGTGTTCCTGTGAAAGCATGAGAAATGGAACCTAAACGTAACTCGGAGTGAGAAGCAGGCCTGGAAGGAAGGCTGCTGTCGACTCACCTCTTGTTTGAGGAGATTAGCACTGCTGTACCCTGTGTGCCTGGATGCCTAGTTCCCAGGCTACTAACACCAAGAATCAATCCTATGGAGTGACTGCGCTTGAGTTAACATTGCCGTTCCTGAAGCAGGAGGAATTTGACACTGCTCGTGTACGAGAGACCGGGCAAAGGGTCCCAGACGTGAAATGGAGTGAGAAACAGGCCGGTGCGGAAGGCAGCTCTCAAGTCACCTCTGGTTTATGAGGCTAGTACCCTTGCCCCGGGGGTGCCTGCAGGCCTAAAGCCAACCACCTAACTCAAAGGAACAACTCTGTAGGGAATTCCTGCTTCGGCTAAAAGAGCCATGCCTCAGGGTGGACGCATTTTGCTGTGTGCATGCGTGAGCGCACTGCAAGTGAGTCCAAAACCATTTTCCTTGTGAGACCCAGGCCCCGGAAGAATCCGTACTCCAGGCTCTCTCCCGTGGTGCCCAGTGAACTGCTTTCTCCTTCAGAGAGGTGGACGGTAGCTAAAGCACGTTTTCTCTACACTGCCGTTCCTTCGAGTGAGGTGCCTGGATATTAGACCTCCACACACCCGTGCAAGAGCAATGCTAGTTTTATGGAACTAGAGCTCGTTGGAGAGGTGCCTTCTGCACAGGCCTCTTTCTCCCTCCGTGTTATGTATGGAACCCGTTCTCCAGGCTCTCTCCCGTGGTGCCCAGTGAACTGCTTTCTCCTTCAGAGAGGTGGACGGTAGCTAAAGCACGTTTTCTCTACACTGCCGTTCCATCCAGTGAGGTGCCTGGATATTAGACCTCCACACACCCGTGCAAGAGCAATGCTAGGTTTATGGAACTAGAGCTCGTTGGAGAGGTGCCTTCTGCACAGGCCTCTTTCTCCCTCCGTGTTATGTATGCAACACGTTCCCCAGGCTCTCTCCCGTGGTACACAGTAAACTGCTTTCTCCTTCAGACACGTGGAAGGTAGCCAAAGCGCGTTTTCTCTACACTCTTGCTGCATCGAGGCCGGTGCCGGGATATTAGACCTCCACACACCCGTGCAAGAGCAATGCTGCTTTCATTAAACTGGAGCTCGTTCGAGAGGTGCCTTCTGCACCGACCTGTTTCTCCCTCCGTGTTAGGTATGGAAACCGTTCCCCAGGCTCTCCCCCGTGGTACACCGTAAACTGCTTTCTCCTTCAGAGAGGTGGACGGTAGCTAAAGCACGGATCCTCTACACTGTTCTTCATTTGAGGGAGGTGCCTGGATATTAGACCTCCACACACCCGTGCAAGAGCAATGCTAGTTTTATGAAACTAGAGCTCGTTGCAGAGGTGCCTCCTGCACAGGCCTCTTTCTCCGTGTTATGTGTGGAACCCGTTCCCCAGGCTCTCTCCCGTGGTTCACAATAAACTGCTTCCTCCTTCAGAGAGGTGGACTGTAGCTAAAGCACATTTTCTCTACACTCTTGCTGCATCGAGGCCGGTGCCTGGATATTAGACCACCACACACCCGTGCAAGAGCAATGCTGCTTTCCTTAAACTGGA